>NW_024532834.1:0-91522 GCF_016097555.1 Gigantopelta aegis
GACTACAGGCTATATATCGGTTATTTGCACATATAAATAACGATTTTTTTTTTGTGTGCTAAATTAATGTCACAAATGACTGAGAAAGTCTATCAAACTTTGGCAAAAAAACCTCAAATAAATCACCGATTAATCTGTTTTGTTTGAGCTCACTGTGTGGCAAGCCGACTGTAATCGCTGTTTACAGAGTCGACGTGTGGCATGCAAATGAAATGGTGTGCACGTTACTACTGGTGAATCACAATACCTGACTACAAGATTTAAGAATGACATAATTAAGTTGAATAAACCTAAGACCTAATGTTTTGTTTGCAATATATTGCTGTTAATCAGAGGCCATCTGACTATTATTTTTAGAAGTACCGCCTGTGCACTTGTACACATGCGCACTCAACTATTGAGGCCCTATTCGATTGATGTGTTCAGGGCAATCATTGTTCTGTACATCAATTACGTTATGTTGAGAAGCCTTGTTAGTAATTAAAAGATTACAGATCAATCGTCCTAGGCGGTTATGTTTTTAATAAATGTGACCGAGAAAGGGTTGTTTTTCACTTATTCATTAGATGCAGTGTACGCTATATCTGTTAAACGCAAAAGAAATGATTTATCACTTGCTTCCCGGAAAATGTAGCGGAAAAAAAAAGACTGGTGGGGGAGGTCGTCAAAAAACAAACATAACAAAGACCGTTATTTACGGATCGTCCCTAAGTTTCTGCTATATTGTTAGACACCAATCAGTCGGACCGCACCATGAAGGTCAGTCAATTGTGTTAGACTGGTCATGCATGCAATGCAGGCTGCTGGAACTGATAACGACTCACTAGCCGAGCTTAACTTTAATTACTTAACAATAGCAAAGTCATTATTTGGGGATCACAAATAATACCAAAGCTTGCCATATCTTTTGGGATGGAAAGAACACCATACCAGCAAATTCATACAAGTTCACGTAATTCTATGGTACGACGCATTCGGTCAATCAACAGCCCGGTAATTCCGGAAACTGACGTCATTTTGTAAATACGTGCACCGATGAAACGTGAACTTTTTGATGGTTCTGTTGTTTCAAGTTTATCTCATTAACTAAATGGTTATACACTTTGTTTACACTAGTGGATGGTCAGTGGGTTTTTTTTAATGGCCAAAGTTTGTGTTTTTAGAAAACGGACGTTGTTGGTTTTTTGTTTTTTTAAAATGATTTCTGGATTAAAACAAAAACGTCATGCTAATTATATGTATATCAATAGATATATATTTTTACATTTATATATATCCAACTGCATGTGACATGTGTTAACTGTAATAGTTCCGGTATGAAGTACCGCATTATGCTAGACTGTCTCCCATGCCACTTTGTAGTTGGATGGCTGTTACAAAGTGAAAGTCGGTACTCTATCGGTTAATCGACTAACCCGGTTAATTGCACAAAATCGAGCAGCACCGAGGGTATGCAAATAAGCGGGTTTGACTGTACATACCAACTGGGGTGGTGCTGTTTCCCTGGTTAAGTTTCCAATGCGATATAAACCTCTGGAGTTGATCATTGCAGCCTGAGATAACGATGTGACTTCCACAGAACCATGGGACTGGCTAACTTCCTTCAACCATTCCAAATGTCTTGCTGTGTCTCGCTAAAAATATTTTTAGGACAAGCATTTATTTATTATTAGCATATGCATCTAGAGTGCAGAGATTGAATAAGTCAGCTTTCACCACAACAAAGAATAGAGTTAATTTACCTTTGGTTCCAAACTTTTGAAAACAATAATCACTTGACTAGTGTTATGACTGGAATAATTATTTTTAATTATTTTTTGAAACTGCAATATCTCTTTTTCTAAAGAGTATTTAATTCATAATGTGTTTTACTTTCAAAATCAAATCATTCTTAGTACAGGTGCCTGTATCAACTATTTTTTTAACAACTCCAGCCCATATGATTACCTAAAATACATAATTTGTTTTTTTATGGGAACATGACAGAAAAAATTATGTTGGGTTCGTAGAGAAAACAATTATTAAGGTTGGTCCTTTTGTTCATAGTTAAGAGTGTTTCCAGAAACACACAATTGTTTTGTTTAGGCCTTAAATATAAATATGCAATACAGTCTGTGACTATAAGGTTAATAAAAAGAGATACAAAATTATGCATCTCAGAATCTATTATTTAAGAACTTACAAACTTTTGTGGAAGATATGGGTTAGTCTCTAGTTCTTTCCACACTGATTTGCACCTTTCCAAAAACTTAGTGTAATCACACTGCTCATTGCAGTCAAACACTAGTGGAGCATATCCCGTGGTGGCAACATGTAGACAGTTCACTTTATGAATCTCAATGTCCCCCTCTCCAGCAGAAATGTAAGCCAGATCCACAAACACCTTCAACTCTTTCAAACCATCTGTGGTTCAAAAACAACAAAAAGATAACTAAATAATAATAGTCCAGAAAGGCACATGACATTTATATCCTGGCCAGATAAAACAAAATTTAGTTTAATGCGACCTTTAAAAGTTAGATGCACTTGAACTTTGACCGAATGTTATTTGGTATACTAATACCTATATAATTGTTGTGTTTTTAATATTTGAGCTGTAGTATTAATACATGTAGATTATGCTGAGGTATGGATTGATCATAGTTTAATTGTCTCAATAGAATTCAGCATAGCTCCATATACTGTGGGTTTTTTTTTACTACAAACTATATTGACTTTTATTTGTTCATATACCTTTACCTTTTTATATATATAGGCTCTGGCTAGCATAATACATTATTTTTATACCTAATATATGATACTGACAATACCAAAACACTTAAGGGTAATGATCTATATATCATACAATCTCAAGGGAAAATACAAGCGTGCTTTTATAAACTGTATATGCAACTTTAATTCCAGTCAGCCATTACTCAATATTTAAATGACGTATGGATATGTGATGCAGTGTCTTTTTGAATGGAAATGATATAAAACTTAAATAACATCATTTTGGATATCCTTTAATTTATGCTTACTTAAACATAAATTAGTACATGCTTGACAACTTTCAATGTAAAGTTTCTATTGAAATGCTTGATGCCTATGAATGCATAGTCAATTATGAATTGTCACTTTAGTATGTTTGCTTACATGAGAAATAAATGTAGTGCCGTGTCCAGATAAATTCACACGTAATTCGTAAAGCTATAAAATTCTGAAAGTATATATCTGCAAAATATCATATACTTTGATTATACTGAATATGCTATGTACCTTAAATATAAAATAATGCTTTCAGACTTATTTTATTTATTTATATATTTGTTTATTCGTAAAATAACCAAAAGCATCAATGGATATCTATTTTATTTATTCAACAAGTTCTTTATTTTAAATACAGTCAAACCTTTCTAAAACAGCAGACAAGGGAGCAGTCAAAAGTGGTTGCTTAACCTTCTGACTACTGCAGGCGAGATATCTCGCCTGACGTCACGTCAGTCGATATACTGTACACTGTATACAGTGCATTCCCCAATTCATATTTCCCGCCGTTTTGCACACGACACTCACCAGAAACGGAAATATAATTAAAGAAAAAAGATTTTTTTTCAAAATGGTGGCTTTTGTTTAGATTTTTTCAATTGAAAATACCTTGAAATTTTGAGTTCAAAGAGTGGTTTTCGGCAAGTATTTTCGCTTGACAACAATGGCGGCACGTCGCGGTCATTTTCAGGGATCGATAGCTGATTGTGACAGCTAATTTGATAATAAATTTGATCGTTTTACCAACAACGAAAATTACCAAATATTGCAATATGAATCTTAGTTCGGGTTTTAAAAAAAATTCTGGTCACTGTTATCAGGAATAATGGACATAAATACTGGACAGCTGGCCACAAATGCCCGTAAGTAAACGCAACTTTTTCGATTTTTTGCCTAATTTAATCACCATTGGCCGATCTAAAATAATAAAAATTACAAAAAAAGACACGAAAATAATACTTATCGATTAATATATGAACTTTATTTCATGTTTTTATAAAACATTTAAGTGAATATATGTGAGTAAAAATTATAAACTTTTAAATTATAAACATTTAAGTGAGTATATGTGAGTAAAAATTATAAACTTGTACCCACTCAACGTGGTTTTTGTTAAAAATTAATCCAGTAGTCTAAAGGTTAAGACAGGTGCATGACCACTGCATACAGGCTGCCACTTTTACAGTCTTTAGAAATGTTTGTTGTTTTTCTTTCTTTTTTTACTGTCTATTCTGCTAATTAATCAATGTGCTCTATAGTGTATTGTAAAACAACTTTCAACATAGAGCACATATCCATTAATTAGCAAAATATAGAGTAAAAAAAAAAAGACTGTAAAAATTGCAACCTTCTTAAAAAATAAGAGAGTACTCCAAAGCAATACAAGTCTCCTATGTTCAAGGGACATAACTCTGTCAAAAGTGGATGAAGGAAGAAAATGTTTTATTTAATGACGCACTCAACACATTTTACATATCTTTTATATGCACCATCCCAAAGACAGGATAACACATACCACGGCCTTTGATATACCAGTCATGATGCACTGGCTGGAATGAGGAATAGCCCAATGGGCCCACCGACAGTGATCGATCCCAGACAGACTGCGCATCAAGCGAGCGCTGTACCACTGAGCTATGTCCCGCCCCCAAAAGTGGATGAATCACCATAAAAGTTACTTGATTTGTAATTATACATGATAAAGCTGTACACAAAATTTCAGCTCAATATCTTGAGGAATTGCAAAAAAGAAAAGTCTGGAAAATATGTGGTACAGATGGCCAGATGGAAAAAGAGATGAATGGATGGACAGATAGATACAAAACCTATATCCCCTCTGGTCGATCTGGTTGGGAACTAATAAAATGTAACTGAAAAGCATTTATTTGATCATAAAATGTAACTGAAATTCATTTGTAATTCATTCTCTCACCAGTTTATTTTCTCCATTCATCTAATTACTACTTTATGTGATGCACTGTCATAGAAGATGAATCTAAATGTCAAGCTTAGCTTATACTCAGAGACAATTAGATGGATTCCAGAGTCACAATTTCTCAACTGATGCAGTCAAGATAACAGACTGAAGGGATACTATACCAAGAAGGTGTGAAGATTGTTTAAGTGACCAGTAAAAACAGGTGGCTGCTTTGGCAGATTTAACTATAAAATAATATTCCATTATTTTTTTCATAAGTACTACATACATTTCATGTAGGCATACTAGTATATCCCACTACATGTGTTGTTTGTAAATGAGGGATTAAAACATTTATAAAATTACACAAAAGCGAAAGCTTAATAAAATAAGTTGCTTACAAACCTTTCATGGAATCTCTTAGCCAATCAACAAGAGGCTTGCTTTCTCTGAATGCCACTAAGCTTTCAATTTCTTTGTCAGTGACATTTTTTAACAAACTGCATGTTTCTAAAACAGACTGGTTCATATCCTTCATTGCTGTATTTCTATTTTTTGTCTAAAAAGAAAACAAAAGAACAAAATTTGACCAAATTACTGTTGAAACAATAGTTTAACAAGTGAGAATCAGTGACAGTGATTAATATTTTAAAAGAAATGTATATCATCTTGATCTATTTATCTATTCAACTCTTATCAAAGATGCATAATGACAGCTTAGATCTTGTCAAAGTATTTACTGTATTTCATTGAAAATAACCTAATACTTTTTTCTTCCAATTCAGAATAGGCATTTTATATAACGATGTGATTTATATGTGATGTTACTTTCATGTTCACATTGACCTAGGACTTATAGTTTGTGACAAACTGATGTAAATGTGAAATTTTAATGCAAAAGTATTTTATTTTAAAAATGTTTAATTAATTTCAAATTATTTTCACATAAACTGCGATAAACACCCATAGGTGCAACTATAAACCAAGTTTCATTGACCTGTGATAAACACCCATAGGTGCAACTATAAACCAAGTTTCATTGACCTAGGACTTACAGTTTGTGAGAAACTGATGTAAACGCAAAAGTTGTCAAGGGCATCACCATCAGAAATGTAATAAAGTAAAACTTGGCTACTGCGATCATCAGTGGGACTTACAATATTAAAATAGGTCTTAATATAGTGGGACGGTCCTAATACCGAACTAACTAAATTCAGAATGATGATTGTTTGGTAAATATTATTAATTGTGTATTTTATGTCCCACCCTCCTTCCCAGCATCCACTGACCCAAAGGTAATATAAACACTTTACTTAATTCTGGCTCATGTGACTGATTGCAGCTAATCGCTGCATCTGTCGACAGGTGGGGTTTTTAAAAAATAATGTACTAGAATGGTATGGCATTTGCTTTCATAAAAACATGTTACTCTGTATAACTGCTACTGTTCAACACTATTATGTGCAAGTTATACAATACATGACATGCTAATTTGAAGACCAGTTGTTTGCTTGTTCGAAAGTAATATACCTTATCTTGTTAGTTAATAAATATACAATTCTTTAATTACTTGTAATAAACTTTAACACCATGGGATGAATTCGACTGCAGTTCCAGAACATCAAATGTATTCGACTGCAGTTCCAAAACATCATTGTATGCAAATTACTTTGTGGATTTTTAAAGATTTCTTAAACTTTGCATCTTTACCCACTCCACTGCATAACCATATCAGCAAACATAAAATAAATACATTTAGTTAAATAATGCATGATTATAACATTATTATGTGCATGTACTAGAGCTTAGTTATATATATTTTTAAAGTGATACATTGTATGTCTGGGTTTAGTTAAATAATTCAGTACTTAAACATTATTACTGAAATATATCTTGAAATAGATCTTTCTTTTAAATTTCTATAAGTGTAGATGTACTCCAGAATGCATCTAAAACCAACTCAATTTTCAAAATCTTTTACAAGGCAGAATGCCCACAGATCCATAGTATTGTTGTCCCTATTGGGCGCTCAATTTACGTCAACTAAACTATTTTGCCAACCCTCTTAACTCAAATCCTGGGTAAAACATTTCAGTTTATCAGACCCAACAACCCAGATGATGGCATAGTAAATTGGTAAAAAATTATATTTTTGTTTTCTAAGCAAGACAGTTTTGTCCTTTAGGTTTTCTTTTTATGATGCATTTATTTACAATTATTTTATAAATGATCATTAATAATAAAGTTTCTTGCTCTTAAAGCAGATGCTTGAAATGTATGTGTGTGATAGCAGGCATACTTGTGGAAAGTATTGTAAATAAATCAAACCGTGTATCAAATATCTTCTTTTTTTAAATGAATCGTCCCATCCCTACCCGCTTACCTCTTAATAAAGACTCTCTTAATTTCTGCGAATAATTTTTTTATATTTTTTTTTATTAAACTAGAATTTCATTGGCTCGAACACCTAACGGTCGAACCTACCCGTATTCTCAAACCAAGAACAAAGTCCCGATTTTTCACTCTATTAAACCTTTTTATTTTGGTGCTGATTGGTCGAATACCCCTGGGGTCGAACAAAAGCTTTCTCTCGAACTAGTTTATTGGTCCGAACTGTACAATTAAACATATTTATTTCTATCCGAAGAAATATAAAAAACAGTTATGTAGGAATTTTTCATTGACCCTTTCACGTCATAATAAAGAACAACTTTTACGGAAATATGTGAGGTTGTCCGATTGATTTTTGTGTTACAGAAGCACTCAACAATGGCTGAATGCATGGTTCGAACTACCCAATGGGTCGAACAGACTTTGATGCACCAATGAGATTCTACTGTATTTGGTTTTTTTTATTGCCACAAAATACATTGGTAATGTTAGGATTAGGGACTCCTAATTCATCACCTAACAAAATAAGTGGTCAAAAGCTATACTAAAAGGCCTACATTTAACTAATAAAGACATGTTGAAAACACAATATTCTGTACAACAATTTGAGAACAATATTTT
Organism: Gigantopelta aegis; assembly: GCF_016097555.1. Classification (NCBI taxonomy): domain Eukaryota; kingdom Metazoa; phylum Mollusca; class Gastropoda; order Neomphalida; family Peltospiridae; genus Gigantopelta; species Gigantopelta aegis. Next base: position 7,958 of record NW_024532834.1, read on the forward strand.
TACTATAAAAAAATACACTCATGTACGATTACGTCATTAGATGTCAAGCTTAATTTTTGTAAATATATTGTGAGATGTATATTGGGAGCAATTAATACAGTTGGATTTATAATATACCATTTGATTCCAGAAAAACAAAAACAACAAAAAGAAGAAAAGAAAAGGCAAAATTATTTTCAACAGAATAAATAAATAAAATATAGATAAAATAAAATAAATAGTATATATAAATATATACTTGCATAAGAATTAGACGAAATGAAAGAGAGAAAGATATTTGTAAATAATGAAAGCCTTTTCTCTGTATTAATACAAGTTATTCTTGTTTAATATATTAAGAAACATAAACCCAGTCTCATCTTTTTAACCCAAAACAACAACTATTTAATGAAATGCTTGTAGAAATGCGAAATGCAAGAAACTTTTCAGTATTGTAATCAATTTTTTTTTTTAAATGATTGTACATTTGGTACTACCCCAATATACTCCATCCTGTATATATACTGACACACAATGAAAACGCAAAACAGAAATTTTTCAATATTTTGTTGTCATTAATGAAAAATATATTTATTGGACTTAAAATAACAATTTATGAGAGGAAGCCATTGATTGGTACTTTTGTCTGGGTTTTAATCCTGGTTTTGTTCTCGTTACACATACAATAGCAGAAACACACAAAATGGTGTGAAATGTGTTCACTATACATGCTCAATCATGCTGCATGCAATGCACGTGAAATGCCAGTATGTGGACACATAAAAGTCATGTAACAGTGTCATATTCTTCGTCACATTAAGAATGCCATGACTCAGGGAGCGAGTGTTCGACATGGTTCAAGGGGGGACTTTGCAAAGCCAAGTTGCTAGGACCTTCAGAGTCCATCCATCAACTATTGGACGACTTGTTGAACATCATTAACAGACCGGGAGTTTCCATGATCGACCTCGACCTGGTCAACGTCATGTTACAACACCACGCCAAGATTGGCAGATTCGACGACACCACCTCCATGACTGGTTCAGAACTGCGACGATGACAGCAAGCAACACAATAGGACGTCATGGAAGGCCTATCCATCCGATGACGGTCATCCGTCGACTCAGAACGGCTGGACTCGGATGCAGACACCCGTACAATGGTAACACCATGACACCGCTACTTTGTGCTGTGAGACTACAATTTGCTCTCCAGAATGGTAATCATCCACCAGCCTTTTACCGGAGCATTGTCTCTTTTGCCAATGGAAGCTAGAGCACATGTGTACAGGAGACTCCATGAACGGTATGCTGACGGATGTGTGAGGGAATGTGATCGGTTTGGCGGCGGTTGTCTGATGGTATGGGGGGCAATCAACTGTGATTTCAGGATTGATCTCATCATTGTCCACGATGCCCTAACAGCCCAGCGTTATGTTGACGTTATTCTAAGACCAGTTCTTCAGCCATTTTTGTGCCGTCACCGAAGACCAGGAGGTCCCCTTCTGTTTCAACAAGACAATGCCCGTCCACATACTGCAAGAATTACCCAGGCAGTCCTGCAACAAGCCGGTATCACCGTTATGAACTGGCCCGCCGTTTCTCCGGATTTGAACCCAATTGAACACGTGGGATGAGTTAGGACGTCGTGTACGTCACCGCCAGCCACTACCGCGTAACGTCGCTGAGCTTGCACAGGCATTGCAGGAGGAGTGGAGCAACATTCCTGTGCCTTATTTGAGATGCCAATCCTTTCCCCGTCGTCTTCACACATGCTCACGGGCCAATGGTGGACACACAAGATACTGACCTTGATATCTTGATATGGGGGGGGGGGGGGGGGGGGTTGAACTTTTCGATTACGAATGCAACTCAATTACTGATGATAACTGGCCATGTATCCATGTGAATGTATCTCATGAATACCAGTCATTAATGTCATATTACATTATCCATCAATTCATTAATAGTTTGTCGTTATTTGCAATGAAAAGTTGTTTTTGCGTTTTCATTGTGTTTCAGTATATATATTGCATTGTAAGTAATATAACAATATAATGTAATATACAATCAAGTATTTGAAATATTATATCTGTAACTGTAAAATGAAGATTTCTAATATGTAGGACCTCCACGAGTCCAAAAAATTGGACTCGAGTACTCGAGGGTCAAACTTGACCCGGACCCGAGTATCCTACACTTACACTAGATGATGATGAGTCTAAGGAATAAACTAAAACAGCATTATGCATCTTAATTCCAGAATGAACATGGATGCCAAATCATGTCATTGTATTGCATTGCATTTAGAAATCAGTTGATATGTGACGGACAAACGGCCATTTTTAAAAAAAGAGAAACTAGCGCATGATCATATAATTATTGTGTAACTTATATCGTTGATTATTTACTGCTGAAATTATTGTTCTATACATTGTATTAAAGTATTCCACCTTGTACGGGTACTCGAGTCTTGCTATAGACTCGGCCCATGCCCAAGTACTTGAGGAGACCCTACTAATATTTGTACATTCTTTTTTTAGCAATCCGGGTAGGTTTTGCCAAAATGTTTTTATTAATGGACAGAACCAAAATAAATGAATAAGAGTTTCTGGAACAGATTTACAGAATGAATATTTGTCATCTTGCTGAATTTTTACAGACAAATGTGTTTGTAGACAGTATTCGGTGTTCTAGTCTATACTGTAACCACTTCAAATTTGTGTTGTTAGTTATTTTATGGTAAAGACTATATGCTTTTTTTAATTAAACAAATTTATAATAAAAAGTTCATTAATCCATTTCTTTTGTGAGATTGGTTTAGTTGTTTCTTGAAACAATGCTATAAATTCTTTAACAACCTTTCTTGTCTTGTAACAGAATTTTTGTCGGAATAGGTATTGGTGGTCTTTGTATATTACAATTATACTTATTGAAAACATATTTATTTATTAAGTCCCTTGCCGCATTTAAAAGTCCTTGGATTTCTATAAAATTTATGTCCTGTAGTATATTGTGTATGTAGTCTACCTTTTGTATCTTACCTTCATTATCAATTAGATCATATAGATCATATATGAAGACAATTTCTTTTTCAAACCATTTTTTAATAAAATATGTGTTTGCCTCTGACCTTCACACCTTCGTTATACCACATAGATTGATGTAAAATACCTATCCATGACGTTATTTGTATTTTATTTTAAAAGATAGCCCATGCCTGAAATGTGTCATGCCAAATCTAATATTCTTACTTTTTGTTTTACAAATTCTGTTCCAAAATTAACGAAGTCATGCAAATTTGGATATGTCAGTTTTAGAAGATATGTCCATTTTGATTCTTTATGTATATAGCTCCGAAACCATGACACTTTTAATGCATTTATAAAATACTGTATTTTAAACATCTGGAGTCCTCCTTCATACTGTTTAGTTATTATGTTGCACTTTGTTCTATTAATAGAACCATTCCAAATAAATTTTAAAAATAAATTGTTTAATTTGTTGATAGTTTGGTCTGTCGGGTTAGGTAATGTTAAAATTAAATGGTTAATTTTGGCCACTGCTAAATTTTTTACAACTACTATTCTACCAAATGGAGATAATAATCTTTTAGACCACTGTATCAATAAGTTTTTTATTTCTCCTATTTTCTTATTGTAATTGACAGTTACCATATCTGTAAGATTAGTAGAAAAATCAACTCCCAGTAATGTAAACATTCCTTTATCCCATGTCATTTTTAGATATGCACAGAGTATTTCGTTGCTATTTTTATGACTACCAAACGATATAATCTTAGTTTTATCTATGTTTGCATGAAGGCCATAGAATTTTAAAATTTGAAGGCAGTATCGTAAAAACTGTTCTGTTCAGTCTAGCATAATTGTTGTGTCATCTGCGTATTGTGATATAAGAAACACTTGCTTTCCAAATGAAATCCCTTTAATATGATTATTTGTTATTAATAAAGCTGAAATTTATGCAGAGAGTATGAAAATATATGGTGACAATGGGTCTCCTTGTCTACATCTTCTAGATATTTTGAACCATTCAGTTGTTTGTCCATTTACAATTACACAAGATTTAATATTAAAATAAAATGTTTCAATCCATTTTTTCAATAGAATCTCCAAAATTAAATTTTTTAAAAAGTCTTGAGAATGAAAGGCCAGGCAACAGAATCAATGTTTTTTGTAAGTCAGAGTCGGAGTTACTGTAAGACATCTCATGAAACCCTCTAACCTAATAGTGCATTACATAATTGTTTAATGACCCAATATGCCATAAGCAACATAAATACAAGTACTCATAGATTTGTAACAATATTTGACTAACATTTGGGGTAACTGAATATACAGTATTAATGTGGGGTTGTTTTGTTTTTGTTTGTTTTGATCTGGGGATTTTTGTGGGGGGTTTTGTGGGGGGGTGTCAATTTATTTTGGGTGAAATTCTAGACCAAGGTCCATCTGATAAATCGTGACTTCTCTGCAAACAAAATTATCATAGTGTTCAATTTCTTTTTGACAAATTTTGACAAAACAAACACATTTTGACAAAACAAACATGGTCATACATGTATATAAACCAGTGAATTAAACAATTAAAAAAAATAATAATACAAGTACTTAATATACATACCAGATTCAAAAGTCTGTGGATTGGTTTGAAATCACCTGTAAACTTAAACAACTGCTGAATCTCAATAATTTCTGATGCAGCCTTTCGACTATTATTCACAACTGAGAAGGTATTTAGTTGCTCTATTCTTTCTTTCACCCACTGATGTGGGGCATTATCATCATTCATCAAGGTAAACTCATGTTTGATTATTTTAGAATTATCTCTAAAGTTGGCAATATGACTGCAAATATTTTGGAAAGAAATTGTGCCATTTCTTATATCCTTTCTCAGTTCATCCCATTTTTGTTTAGCATGTTTCCACACATCAAGAACGGAGTCTAAACCGTCACCAAGCTTGTCACCACCTTCACGTTCCCAAATTGCTTGGAACAATATACTTTGCTTCAGCTTTTCCATCTGAGGAATGACTGAAAGAAGTTCAGAAGGAATGTTAAATATATTCACAGCAGGTCGATAGTTAACAACGTCAACATTGCCTTGACTTCTGATATCAGTAGTATTACAGAGATCGTGAAGATGTGTTTCGTCCATTGTGCCTCGTGTCTTAGTTATTGCTTCTGACAGGTCTGCAAAGCTTTCTAAAAGTAAAGTATGTTACGTATGACAAAATATTCAATGTAAATACTTTCATGGCCAGCAAAACTATAGAACAGTTTTTACTCTACTGGTGCTCCATGTACATTCTTGTGGAGCATCACCCCAATTTTATACCCACCATCTTCACCAAACCTCCCACCCTCCCAAATATACAGGAAACTGCCTACATTTAGTACGTAGACACAAAAACACACAGCACCACCCCACACTAAGAAAAAAAAAACTCAAGGTGAAAATAATTACTATATAAACAAGTGGGCTTTTTTTTACTATCAAGTATCTAAGCACCCATGTTTTAACTGCACTTATCCTCTAAATAATATTGATGGTTACTGCATGCAGTAATACTGTAGGATGACTGCATGTGTACTGGCATTTAGTAGGGGTAAGATACATTGTATTCCTAAAGTCTGAACCAAATATGATAAATTACTCTCCTACCTTTAATTAATGTTACATTTCTCCCAAATTTTGTCCAGACACAAGTTGTGAAAAAAACATTACAGTGACAGATATTCCACATATGAGACTGTAACAGTGTTGCCAGTATCGACTTGGCTGAGATAGCATAGGGCAAAATACATGTACATGCAGTTTTCTGCCGTCTGCCATTTTGCTTTTTTATGGAATACTCTTTAAGAGGGGTGAAAGTCTCCGAAGTATGTGACATAATCTATATAAAATCAATGATCTCTAGTAGTATCTTTAAACAAAAAAGACTAATATTAAAAAAATAATATGATGTCATCACATTTGCTTTTATATCATAACATGTTATGACGTTAGATTAAGTCATATCCTTTTAACCCTCTTGGAGAATATTCCATAAAAAGTTCAAATGGCAGCCAGCACAAAATTACATGCTTTTAGCCCTATGCAATCTCAGCAAAGTCAATATAGGTGACATGGTTATCATCTAGTATGTGGAATATGTCATTGTAATGGTTTTTTCAAGATTTCTGTCTGGACAAAATGTGGGTAAAATGTAACGAAATATAAAAATAGGAGAGCAATTTATCGTAGTTGTTAACATTTTGGTTCGGACTTTAATAAACAAGTTTGGACACACTATGGGTTAATTTTATAATAAATGTTATTAAATGTTCTGAAAGTCAATATGACGAATAAAATGCAAACCTGGAAAAGAACAGAAGTAAATGAGAAGTAAATATTCATTGGATTACTGTGATATAATCTGTATGTTAATGTACCTATATGGTTTATGCACATAAACTGCTAGTGAATTTGGTGACACTAAATCTAATAACTTAATCAGAATTTTTAAATCATAATAAACCGAGAATTCGTTCATTGTAATGGTATACCTGCTTTCACTTGTTTACAAAAAGACATCAGTGTATCTGCATCTTTCAAGTACTGATCACACACTTGCAGCTCTTTTCTTCTAACTTCAAGTACCCTCTCCAAAAGATGCACATCTGTTTTATTTACATCAGAGAAGCTCGTCTTAACTGCTTCTGCAAGTCTTAAAATACTTTCCTTCTGTGATGAGACTTTTCTTAGATGACCAACTTGAATGTCTCCGTCACATAGACTTTGTGTGATCACAGACAGAAAATAACTGGTTCTATCCAACTGTTCAACACACTTCCCAGTCAATAAAAAATTTGTTTGCCCATCTGAAATATATCAGAACAAAATGTATATTATATACTGGGTCAATAATGTCAGTCATATCTGATAAAATGGCCTCCTCTTTTGAACAATCTCCTGTTGGCTATTTTCCTACACTCAAATACCTCTCACAGGAAATAGGCTCATGTCTTTGAATACCCCATCCCTTCTTTTCGAAGGCATTTAATTAAGAAATTAGGTCTTTATTCATATGAAACTGGAATTGATTATTTTCAGAATATATATTTTAAAATGATGTTATCTGCATTATTAAAGAATGTGCAGATTTATTTTATAGTAGTAATACCCGGTCTATAGGGCATATTGATTACACTATTGCATCATCCAAGATGGCTGCCAAACTGCACAGCAGGGGATGACGCAAGATGATGAAATCGCTGACGTCACTAGGCCCCGCCTCCAGAAGGGTGTGTACACTTTTATTTTAAGAACTGATGTAATACTGACGTCACTAGGCCCCACCTCCAGAAGGGTATGTACACTTTTATTTTAAGAACTGACGGATACAATACTGACGTCACTCTTACAGTTTTATTTTTAAAGCAGTTTCTGTACATATAAGCAGGACTGAGGTAGTGTGTTGGGCATCTGAAAGCAGACTCGAGAGGCAGATACACGTTGGAACAATTATCATATGTTTCTGACTTTACTGTTTGGAATTACTCTCTACTTACAAGACCACTCATGGCAGAATACGTTGAGAACTGAAGTTTTGAAAGCATGGAAGAACCACAACAGAACAGTTGAATTGTGAGTGCTTTTTTTACACTGAAAACACTCGTTACTTGAAAGGTACCTTCTGGAATGGTGAATGGAAAATTCACATTCGTCAGTACGAATGGTCTGCTGCCAGTATGCTGTACCCTACCAAAGTGGGAATCGGGTGGTTGCTTGTTCGATGGGCAGAAATACTGTGTCACTTGAAAACAATCGAAGAGATGATGTCCCAGATTCGAGATGGAAAGACAGTGAAGATGTTCACTCATTTGGGTGGCAATGTCTTTGTGAGTGTGATGAGTCTCTATCACGTGGTGGATATTAGACAATGGTGGATCCCCGATGGGGAAGACAATTTGAAACCTACATGTAAAGGGATTGCGCTAAGTTTAAAGAATGGTAGAGTTTGATGAAAAGGGTTGATGAGCTTGCCGAAGAGATTCCTGAACTCAAGCAGACAGAGCCGTGTAGCTTCAGAACGGACCACAACAATCAGCTGTCAGTGCTACAATGCAGGAACTGTTAACCCAACGAACATCCATTCTTAATCTAAGAAAAAAGATATTTGGGACTTTAGTGTTGTTGTTTTCTGTTAACACTAAGGTATGTCTCTTATATTATTAGAGAGTTGTATAGTTGTGAAAGTAGTTTTGGTTGATCCATCACTTTTGTACATTGTGTTGTTTGTAGAAAATAAAAAATGGAAATGAAAACATATTTTGAGACAAGTCATAACATATCTCTGACATCATCACTGTGGGACCTAACCACCAATGGTATAAGACAACAGTGAGCATGACCTACTGGCAAACCTATTTACAATCGATCTATTACGATCCCAACCACCTGGGAAACACTGATGTCATCCACGTCTATATAAAAAGCCCTATGGGACAACCTGCTTCATTTATTACCGGATCCGTTTTCGAGACACTTTATCTCAAACCTATGCCTTTCGGGTTCTGATCATAATAAACTACAAACTGTACGTTCCCGACACTGAGAAATGGACTCGTTATTATCAGTTGCAAGCTCAAGGCAAATGCATGATTTCTCCTCGGACGGGTGAAAGGATGGACGTGGATAGTTTCATGGAACTGTACAACAAAGATTACAAGAAGAACAAGAAGCACGAAAAATCTTACAACCGTCCTGCCATTATGACTTCTCCCACGCAACAGGTGGTAGAACAGGCTAAAGCTCCACTCAAACGACAAAGGTGACATAATCAACAACAACAAAGTGGTGTGGAATACAAGCGTAACGCCTCGAAATGGCAGAGGCAGTTTTAAGCTGTATAAAAGGAGCCACGGAAGTAAACATCTCCATTTTAATTTGAGTCTGATTGCGGCGCTTTCACAATGTATCAGAGCTCGTGTCCTGAGTGTGATAAGGTATTTTCCAGGAGAGATGCCATGATGTGACATCTAAACACCAGTTATCCACCACCACCACCTCCACCATCACTGGGGCAACAGTACGAGTGGAATTCATTCAAGGCATACCCATGGATTTGGAAAACGACCATTATTTGGATCCCAGAATTAGAAATCTCATCGTGTTAGATGACCTGATGTCTAAGGCCAATAAAGATTCTCGCATCATGGACCTTTTTACACACCAGAAGGGAGTCATCACAGAAACCTCTCCGTGATTGCCATCAATCAGAATCTCTATCAGAGTAAAGACCCGATGCAGAGAAGAAATTGTCATTACCTGGCGCTGTTCAACAATCCCATCGACAAGCAAACTTACAAAATATAGAGTCAGATTGCATCTTAATTGCCAAACATTGTACTAAGAAGTGAATCATTGATGGAATATATTACAAATCTCATATAACAAGTAATTCCAACTTCCAAAATCATGGGGGACGGGTGGAGAGTGTGTGTGTGTGTGTGTGTGTACGTGTGTGCACGCGCGCGCATGTGTGTGTGTGTGTGTGAGCATGTATATGCTTGAGCAATATATTACTTCTGGTTTTTATATCAAAATAACCTGTTAAAACCCATGCACTTATACCGTATCATAACAGAAACATTCACGGATCAGAGTTAAAGACGTACTATGTAGCACACATAGTCTTTGTTTTGTTTTGTTTTCTCCCCTTCAGAATTGCTTCTGGTTTTTATCACATCTAGAGTTCAAACATAAGTGTGCATATCTGGTTCCAGTTTCACTCTGTACATTATTTCTCAAATTCTTTAAGTGGTCAGGTATTAGGGCCAGAGCATCAAGCAGTAATGAATATCATAAGACACGAGCCATTCAGCTTATACAAACATTGTATATAAGCACCCCCTCCATTACAGACGCTCTTGGAACTTTAGCACCACAATATGATCCCATTCAGAATCCGATGTTTCAATTGCATTTTTCTCTAACTATGCTAGCATAAGTGTATGACATGTACTGTGGATTAAAAATGCATTATATGGATCGATATACTTTAAGATGTATTGTATCTTCAAAAGTAAGTATATACTATATTAAGAAAAAAAAATCATATTTCAAATAAATAAATATGTAAGTTAGGGGCACTCTGCTCTCACATCTTCCCCCCTCCCCTCCCTCCGAATTCAACACTGTGTATATATTTATATATACTGAACAAAATAAGAAACTTCTGCTAATTTTGCTTGAACATAACTCGATGAAAACAAACCGGGGGAATAATTGTTATATATGCGTTTAAAGAGTGTTCCATGATGCATCGTTTGGTGCAAAAATCATGGCCATAGGTTAACAAAAGCTGGGAGAAATTTTGACCAAGTGTGGTACGGGTTAAAAAAAACCCAACCCACTTAATAACAGGTATGACCACCTCTTGAATTGACCACTGCAGTGCATCGCAGGCGCATAGAATTGACTAAAGTGTTGATTTCTGCCTGTGGAATATTGTTCCATTCCTGAATGAGCGCTTGACGAAGTTCGTTGACGTTAGCGGGTGGGTTGGGACGACGCCTCAATCGTCTGTCCAGACTATCCCAGACATGCTCGATGGGGTTAAGATCAGAAAATTTAGTGTCTCTAGCTGTATGAGAGGTGGCATTATCATGCTGAAAAATCGAGATGTTGGCGTTGTTATGGAACAGAGGAATGACGTGATGAGCGAGAATGTCATCGCGGTAACGTTGAGCATTTAAATTGCCATCAATGACGACTAGTGGTAAACGATAACCATGGGCAATGGCTGCCCAGACCATGACACAACCCCCACCCCTGAAACGATCTCGTTCAAGAACACAACAGTCAGCATAGCGTTCATTTCTCCTACGGTAGACGCGCACCTGCCATCACCATGTTGTAAAGAAAATTCATCCAAAAAAAGAATGGTATTCCAGCGTCGCCATATCCAATGAGTGTGTACACGTGCCCAATTAAGACGATTTAGACGATGACGTTGCGTTAAAACGCATCCGACGTAAGGACGTTGTGCATGTAAACCGTTCTCCCGCAGACGATTATGAACAGTTTGCCCACTGATTCGGTTATTATGAAGCCCAGCTGTGTTAGCAGCAGTAGCAGTGGCAGTTTGGGATCGATTGTGCAAATGCGTGTTCATGATATAGCGGTCTTGACCACGCGTTTTAACACGCGGACGTCCACGACGTGGCAAGTCGTTGGTGCTTCCTGTCATTCGAAATCTTACGAGAAGATTTCGTATCGCTCGACTAGAACTCCCAACATGTCTTGCAACGTCTTCTGTCGACATGCCAGCATCAAGCATGCCAATCACCCGTTCGCATAAATTATTGGGTATTCTTGGCATACTAAAAATGCTATAATGTAAAAAACTTTAACAAATTTTGAAGCGTTTTCGTTCACTTGACAACAATGTCAGTAAGACAAGTAAAACAAATTGACCGAATACTACACGGGACATGTCGAACCATGCATGCACGTGCAAATTGAATTTCACGTTTTCGACGATTAACAGTGCAAAAATAATCGATTAAATTCATGAATCCTGATAATACAGCTCAAGGCTATATAATTTCATTACACAATGAATTCTTTAACACAACAAATACTATATGTACAAATCGGAAGTTTCTTTTTTTGTTCAGTATATACAACGTATATATACTATCTCATCGAGATGTGTGTGTGTGTGTCTGTGTGTGGGGGTGGGGGAGCAAACAAAATTCAAGTGGGCTCACACATAGTTTAGATTACCAGGATGCAGATCAACTGAATGATAGCTGACAGATATTACATTTCAATTTGACTTCCAGACTGTGGCGCCTTATATCGTACAAGATTAGTTGCTAAACTCATTCTGACAAGTAAGCATATATTGGTCGGTACCACACACCTACGAGTCATGGTTTTTTTTCATTGACTGAGTATGTTAAACTTTTTGGAAATACTAAACAATAGGAGTGGTTTTTCTGATAAATATATGTATAATACAAATATCAATCAGTGGCGTAGGAAGGTGCCAAAAAGTGGAGGGGCACACTTTTATCCACTATTATAAAGCAAATATAAAGCTTCCTATGCCAGTGTCAATGTATCATTTATTAGCGTTTCACATCCCATAATTAAGTTTTTCTTCTTTAGTATACCTGTGGACATCATATAGATTATTCATGTGGACCCTGTGTGTGTGTGTGTGTGTGTGTGTGTGTGTGCGTGCACACAAAAATATACATTTGTATATATAATGAGATTGATGAATGCACGAATGTTCATAAGATCTAATTCTAGTAAAAGCGGTTCTCGTTTTCTCTGTATATTCAGTTGCAAATATTTAACATATACATGTACAAGCTAGCAGTCCTTAAGATTTCCTTCCGGTTCTTATAACTAGTTCTGGGGCACTGGGCCTTACCTTGTTTTTCTAATCTACAAAATACTGGCCAATATCAACTTTTATACATGATTCGAGACAAACACTGAAAACCTCATATACATTTTAGCTCTGCTTATGTTATTTCAAAATCATGTACTACATAATAAAAGGGAGTGGGGGGAATATTAATTAACATACGGTATGGTATGTCTTTTAAGTAATCATTGTCTTCAAATACACATTTGGACAAAATACTGTATTGATCAATACATCAGTTCTTAAAATAAAAACTGTAATGTATACTGTAAGAGTGACGTCAGTATTGCATCAGTCGGCTCTTAAAATAAAAGTGTACACACCCTTCTGGAGGCGGGTCCTAGTGACGTCAGCGATTTCATCATCTTGCGCAGTTTTTGTTTTCTGAACGCTGGACAGCTTTCAGTGTCAAATTGCCAATGGAATGTTTTTATTTGATGACTATGAATGCATACATCAATCATGGAGTGTCACCCAAGTATGTTTGCTTAAATGTCAATAAACCTAGTGCCGAGACCTCGACTAATTTACATCTAATTTGCAAAGTTATCAAATTCTTAAAGTATGTGATCCCAAAAATATGACATGCTTTGATTGCACCGAAAATGTAAGATATTATATGATAAATATACATGTGTATATATATATATATATATATATATATATATATATATATATATATATATATATCAGAGGTGGGGAAAAGCCATTTTCTCCCGGTCTGGGACCGATTCTCGATCTCTGAGACCAAATTTTTTTTTTTAAAACGTGTGTTTGCCGGTCCCACTTTTGTCATTCTTGTTGGTCCGAAGCACCTGTCCATTTCTATTATTGGAACAAATTCTTATCCGTCAAGTGGACCGGCCTGCCCAGACATCGGTATCTCATGCATGATGTAAAATAATAAATAAATAGTGGTCAATATGGCTGGTGTTTCAGACGTCTGTGATTTTAAAGTCTGCCTAAGTATATATCATCTGTCACTGAAGTCGGACCTACAGTAGTGTCAATCCACAGCCACTAGGCTAGACATTAATTTTGTCAAAGTTGCTGAGCCGGTCAAGCGATTAAAGAGACGTTAACAATAACACCATTCTTGGCGAGAGAGCCATCAAGGTATTACATACACTCCAATTAAAACAAAGGACCCAGAGTTTGCAACTGGTTACAATCAACACCTGTCAACACCTATGTACGGAGCTTTGTCAGGTCGAGTGTCCTAGTCCGAAACAAGAGACTTTTGTGCAATACAAACTGCTTGAAATAGCATAAAATATACTGAAATAATTTATAAATGTATTTATTGTTGACTGTTCAATGTAGTCTATCCAATAATTATAAAAGGATTTTAAAATTAACAAAAGGTTTCCACTTTTTTGTTAACAAGTGGGAGTAAGCAGAACAGCTACATGTACAGGTTATCTCAAGAGCCAGTAGAGGTCATATTTTGTCCAATCAGTGATGACGTTATTAATCTCTTTGTCTAAACATGTGCTGGATCAGGCTGTCAAACGCTTCAACGGTGCAATCTTTTATTAATTTTCAGGACACAGTACTGAATACTGGTACTTTTTATACATATATGGGATTTAAATTCATAACTTTTATTCCTTCTTTATATTATTTATTCCATTATGTAAAATATATATACAATTTGTGTTGAGAGAAAGGAATTAGAAAAAAAAAGAACATTTAAAAAACGATATTTGCCAAACAGTTTTTTTTAAAATCATAGTGATATTTGTATAGTTTTATCTTGAATCATGAACGCCAAACGATAAACATGAAAACATGAACATTTAAAAAAAAATTAATCACATATCATATGATCAATAAAAAAACCCACAAATTGTATATATTTTACATAATAGAATAAATAATATAAAAAAGGAATGAAAGTTTTAATTTTAATTCCCATATATGTATAAAAAAGTACGAGTATTCAGTACTGTATCCTGAAAATTAATAAAAGATGGCACCGTTGAAGCGTTTGACAGCCTGAGCTAGCACATGTTTAGACAAAGAGAGTAATAACGTCATCACTGATTGGATGAAATTTGACCTCTACTAGCTCTTGAGATAACAGTACATGTAGCTGTTCTGCTTACTCCCACTTGTTAAAAAAAAAGGTGGAAACCTTTTGTTAATTTTAAAATCCTTTATAATTATTGGATAGACTACATTGAACAGTCAACATTAAATACATTTATAGATTATTTCATTATATTTTATGCTATTTTAAGCAGTTTGTATTGCACAAAAGCCTCTTGCTTCAGACAAGGACACTCGACCCGACATAGCTCCGTACATAGGTGTTGACAGGTGTTGATTGTAACCAGTCGCAAATTCTGGGTCCTTTGTTTTAATTGGAGTGTAATACCTTGATGGCTCTCTAAACCAAGAATGGTGCTATCGTTAATGTCTGTGTAATCTCTTGACCGGCTCAGCGACTTTGACAAATGTCTAGCCTAGTGGCAGTCGATTGACACTACTGTAGGTCCGACTTCAGTGACTGGCGATATACTTGGGCAGACTTTAAAATCACAAACGCCTGAAACACCAGCCATATTGACCACTATTTATTTATTATTTTAAATCATACACGAGATACCGATGTCTGGGCTGGCCGGTCCACTTGACCGATAGGAATTTGTTCCAAAAATAGAAATGGACAGGTGTTTCGGACCGACAAGAATGACAAAAGTGGGACCGGCAAACGCGCGTTTTTAAAAAATAATTTCGGTCTCGGAGATCGAGAATCGGTCCCAGACCGGGAAAAAAGGGCTTTTCCCCACCCCTGATATACATATATATATATATATCACTCTCTCTCTCTCTCTCTCTCTCTCTGGGAACTTGGCTCATTTCTTTCTTTCTTTATTTATTTATTTCCGTTTTTTAGGCCATAGCCCATTTACAGACAACAAAAAGTGACATTTGAAGGACCCATTGTTCAACAATTCATATAGCAAACTAAATATTATTTAACTGCAATTATTTTGTATATAGATTTTAGGAAGAATAACCATATTTGTATTTTCTAACAATTATTTTTAGTGTACATTATCTCATATAAGTCTACAAATTAACTATTATAGTTTTGATTCATATAATTTATTCTCATATTTATTATTTTTCTTTATTACCATACCCCACCCACATACACACTCTTTATCAACGTGTAGTCAGCTTACGATTGTTGAACAACTGGACCTTTGTGCAGGTGACATTATTCCAAAGTACCACTATATGAACATCATAGTTATAATCTACTATGCATTTACATTACACACCAGATCTGTAACTTACACCACTTCTTTCCTTTCTTAATTGTAATGCTTTAGCTAAATAAATACCTAAATATTTTAGTGTGTTTTCATTTCTTACAACCTTACAACTGGTTTACTAATTTTCGGAACAAAATATTGTAAATCATAAAATATTAGAGATCTTTAAATTTAGCGAAATCCAAATAAGTGACATATTAGCGATATAAAATTTTAGCGAGGTCATCAAAAACTGAAAAAAAAGAAAAAGAAAAGGCTGTAGAATCAGGTTAAATAATACTTTTGATCTATTTTGATGTTATGAAGCTTACAAACAGCTGAATTTTGGTAGAAAATCGCAGAATGTGCATGCTAACTAACTATAATTATTTTTTGTTATCCATTTTGGTTTAATCAGTAGCATGTAACTTCAGTTAATCACCGACAATTCAGTCACAATTTTGGGACGGTCTGTTGTATGTCTCTTTAAATTTAGTGTCACAAAATATAAGCGTCTTGTAAGGCCTTGCTAAATTCACAAAAGTTTTATGTTTGCTAAAATTTACGGATTTACAGTACCTTACAATGATGGAAGAGGACCAACTGGTACCTTTAACATTAATATTAACAAGCATTTTGAGAGTACTGCTAAAGCAATTTTATTTTATGTCCTAAATTAAAGGGCCATAACTCTGAAAAGTGGGTAAATCAGCACGAAACTTCAACTTGATCTGCAAAGCTATATACAAATGATAAAGCTATATACAACATTTCATCTTGATATCTCCAGGCATTGCAAAAATCCAAAAAAAATAATTCACATCTCCTAAGTTCAAGGGCCATAACTACGTTAAAAATGGGTAAATCGTCATGAAAGTCAAACTTGATCTGTAACAGTATGTGATAAATGTATATACACAAAATTTCAGCCTAATATCTAAAGGTCTTCTGCAAAAAACATCCGGAAAACGTAGGACAGATGGATGGACAGACAGACGGATGGATGGATGGATGGATGGATGGATGGATGGACGGACAGACGGACAGACATAGATGAGACCTATAGTCTCTCCGGTTGGACCAGTAGAAGACTAATAATTTGATGTTCTATGATAAAAAGTCATTTGCCTAATTTTTGGAGTTTAATTAGATTACAAACCTTCATTTAGTCATTTATTCTAATTCTAATTCTAAATCCATTTGTAACACTAAAACCAGCATTAATGTGTGAGAAATTTTGGTGATTCTCACTGTTTGGTTGGACATATAACATGTACTTATTTTTAAAATGTCACCACTGAATCTTTTCTGAAGCAAAATCTGTTTTTCTCTAAATTTTATGATGTTAATGTGGTTTATAAGTGTTTGTGTGATGTCACGTGTGTGACGCCGATAGAAATCTCAAAGTAAATAATGACAACTAAGCAAAATTATTATCTGTATGAGCACCAGTTGTCGCTATTATTTGGAATAAGTGAAATTGGTAATAATGATGGGCATTGTTGTAATTAAAACAATAATACAAAAATGAAATTAGGAGAAACAGTTGTATTACATGTAAAAACATATATTTGACTTGAAACATGATAGTAGTGACCAGGTTCTTGATAATGCTGCATTCTTTTCGAAAACATATTATTTAAACAAAAAAATTATTTGATTTTATTTATTGAATTAGAATTGGGATAATGTTATATTTGACCATTTGTGGACATTAATGCTAATTTTTCGTTGACAAATATCTGTTTACTGTCTCTACATTGTGTTGCCATTAAAACTCAATTTGCGACAGTAAAAACCTGTATTAATGTCCAAAAATAGTCAAATTAAACAGTAATTCCCTAATTAAAAATACTTACAAAATCCTTTAAAATACAGAGCCAATGGCTTAAATGTAGCAACAAAATGAAACAGTGAATCAACACTTTCATCTGTAGGCCATCGATTTTCTAACATCTTTGACATCATGTCTCCATACAGCTTGATTTGTAAAAGTTCCATGTTTCCATGTTCCTGAATAAGAAACACAAAGAAAGAAGAAAAGAAATAGTTTGAGATGCCTATAGTTTAATTATTAAGTCAACATAAAAGCAAACTACTGTGTAATCCTTTATAAACAGTAACATTACTGATTTTTAAGGTAGAATGATTCGAAAGCCTCAGCATTAGAATATTTTTTATATTGTTGTCAGGGTAATTTTTAAAAATTTGAAAATTTTATTTTATGTAAACAATAATATTTCAACACAGCCTAGATTATGTTATTTTATTTTACAAACTCTTTCCTTTCCTCTCTTTGTGCAAAAATACTTCAATGAAGTATTTCAAAAGAGTGACAGTAACCTTTTAATAGTGCTGACAGGTAGTATGAACAGTTAATAATGACAAGCATGTATATTAAGCTACTGTCACACCTTGCCGGATAGCATTAACGGACATCTGACGGAGAGCAAAATTTTCAATCCGTTCTTCTCCGTTCACATGCATTTCCTGTCCGTTTGTTGTTCGGCGAATGTGTTCCTTGTCAGGCATGGTCCAGCGAGGTCCGATCAATTCGGCAGAAAGTTTTGTGCATGCACAAAACTTGGAACGGACTCCACCGGGCAAAGGCGTCCGCTGGTTGTACAGTTGTTGTGTGCTGGGCATGCGTTTTGTTCGGAACTCGTGTGTTCCTCGTCCTGTACTTGTTAGTTCACATTCGCTGATGTCCCGTGGACGTGACTCGCGGCCGGACTACTACATGACATGCATCGGATGAACCGGAGGTGTACCGTATGTTCAGCGGACGATTACCTGATAAGGAACGCATGGGAACTGATGAATAACGGATGTGTAACGGGGTCCACAGGACTGACGACTTCAGAAAAAGTACAGTACAAGTACTGTATATGTAACGGGTCTTCACCGGGTCCGAAACGGACAGCGACGTACATCCTCCAGGATATATAATGTGGCTTCCTTGTCTCACCCCCTCAAGACCTTCTGGGACCGTGAGGACCTTCATGATGGAGTGTTGTGTGAGACTCCGCCTGCAGTATCAAGTGGCCCTGATCCAGGCACAGATTGACCTGCTAGATGCCAATCTCAACATCTATGCCCATGTAGAGAAGAGAAGGGGGAAGCGGAGATGGTGGTCTAGGGCCTGGCTGGGCCCTGAGAGATGGCGACAGTTTGGTCTTTATGACCAATTCATGATGGTCATCTTGGAGAGAGGTGTTGAGCCAACTGGAGCCTGATGATATGTGCGCCCTGTGATCATCATAATCGTAAACTCTATTAACGTGTAATTAAGGTTCAGGCACGTCTCTCCTACACCCAATCTCTGGCATGGCCAGTGGTCGAGTGTGGGACAGATAATTTATTTATTAATGGGACAATTTTGAATTATTTATAAAAGGTATAGGGGGAATTTTGATGCGTCGTTGAAATAACCTATGGTATTTAAATAAAAAATAATTTTCATTACTTTAGTGTGATTGGGCATTTACAAACAGGTAAATGAAACAATGAAAATTACACAATTTATATGCCCTTAAAAAGATTAAGATTGAAAAATTCCTGGTGCCCAAAAAGATTAATATAAAATGCACCCTGTGTTCAATTCACCGGACTATTTATACCCGTTTTGTCATTCACGTGACCTGTAAAAAAATGCGTTCGAAGAACGTTTTGTCAGTTTCTCATGCGTTCCGCTTTCGTTTTGACCGGATCTTGTCCGTTACTCATACGGTAATGTCCGTTACAGTGACGTTGACAAAAGTTTTACTGGCAACCAATGAAAGCCCGGCGAACTAAGCCGCTAAATGGCAAAGCTTGGCTGTCGGACATCCGGCTGTATCTATGTCAGTAACTATGTCGGATAACTGAATCATTTTAAACAAATATTAGGTCTTGTAGTATGAACGTTTCAGTCTACAGGAAACATTTTAATAATGAAAAATTATGTTTTACGTACATCTTTTTATCAGTAAAGTTTTTGACCATTTTATGACATCATCGGGGAATTAGATTGAATTTTGTCACATACAATTATAATTTGTAAAGTTATGACAGCTAGTATACCAACTTGTCAATCTTGACTTTCAAGTGCTATACTGTGATGTTAATTCAGTCGATTCCATATCAGCTTGTAATGCTACATTTATAATGAATATAATACATGCATATAACATGTGAACTACATTATTTATGTGTGCATGTGTTTCTCTCTCTCTGTGTGTATCGCATGTGTGTGTGTGTGTGTGTGTGTGCATGTGCATATGTAATTATTTTACATTTATTGTTAATAATATTGGTTTATTTATTTATTTATTTATTAGTTTGGTGGATTGAGGTCAATGGGGTCTAAAAGTGACTATACAGAGTAATAAAAACACAGCATAAAATACATGTAGATCCTAACTGCAATATTTAACATCCATGGGATAAACAAATCCTTTGTTGTAGGTATTAAACTTGTTAGCTTAATAGGTTGTTTTCTGTACATTTCGCTCCTTCCTTCCCCTCCAATCTTCAGAGTTTAAAAACAATTCATATTCTCGGTTTATTTTGAGGGTATGAAGCAAAATAATAATACCAAAATAGAATGTGTATGAAAATATTTTATGAAGATATTTTAATTTAATTGTGACTGTCTTGGTATAGAAATTATCTGTGGAATAGGCCTAAGCACAGCTTACTAGAATTATTAAAAAGAGGGGTTTGGGGTTTTAATTTAATTTCTTTTTTAAATTAAATTAAATCAAATTTTTATTTTATTTTAATATTTTTATTTACATTTAATTATATCTTTTTTTCTTCTTCTTTTTGGGGGGTGGGGGGGGGGGGTCGCCATACTGTTTATTTAATCTGGAATATAACTGTGCTAACCTTTTTCCATCTACGATAATGTAAACTAATAAGGTAAACTATATGGTGAACAGGATCCACCCCTCAAAGTGACAAGTGATGAAATATGGATAACAGCCTATTGAAACTCATGATTGATAACTTTATAATACATTTATAAGTTTAAAACATTTACTTGATTGGACAAATATCATTCCTCTTTTTTGCTGTAGTGATAAACTGGTCAAAAACATAAACTAAAGAAGTTTTACACACTTAAACTGAACTCAGGAGAGAAAATTTTGGCAAAGAATTATACTGATAACACATAACTTTGCTTCTTGGCTGAAATTTTTAAAGTACCTGTCCTAAATATTTATTTCAAATCATTAAGTGTGTCAGTGTCATATTTTGGGATCTGTACTAGTCATTATATTGAAGAACAACACCGATCAAAACAACACATTATGGTAGTGCTTGCATAGGCAAGAGAAAACCGGATGTCTGACTTCTCAGTGGGCTATCCCAGAATGCAGTTTTTCTGCTGGGTCCTCATTCGACCCTACTGACATTCATTCCAGCATTACAAACTTGTATGAAATACACCCATTACTACACTAGCAGTCAATTAAATTTGAGTTACAGAATTATATGTGTTCTTGTATTTCCTTCCATCAGTGTATTAGGTGACAGAAGGAAGGAAGGAAATGTTTTATTTAACAAGGCACCTAACACATTTTATTTACGGTTATATGGCATCAGACATATAGTTAAGGATCACACAGATATTGAGAGAGGAAACCTGCGGTCACTACTTCATGGGCTACTCTTTTCAATTAGCAGCAAGGGATCTTTTTACATACCACGGCCTTTGTTACACCAGTTGTGGAGCGCTGGCTGGTATGAGAAATAGCCCAATGGGTCCACTGATCCTAGACCAACCACGCATCAAGCGATTGCTTTACCACTGGGCTACGTCCCACCCTAGGTGAGAGAAGTAACAAACTGTATTTATTTACCTGATAATCTACATGAACAAAATGGCATGTTCACTCTATTTCACTAAATCAAGATTAACATATAGCTACTTGCCATCATTTGGTTCTCAAATGTGGGAAATATAGCTGATACAAGTCTTTCTTTTAAGACATTAGACAAAAAGTCAGAATATGTGTCCTCTGTGACAATCTCATCCCATATCCATATGTCAAGCTGAAACAAAAACAAAATTTACAATATTATAACAATTACAAGTACTGTCCATTACTTGCATTCTCCTGTAACAATATACTAGTAATATTGATTATCATAAGATATTTAGTGACAGGATAATATAACAGTTACTGTATATTTAGCCAGTTATACAACACTATCAGATTTCCATCCATGCATATACCACACACACACACACACACACACACACAGGGTCCACAGGAATAATCTATGATGTCCAAACAGATGTTCAGTATTATAACGGTTGTGTATGCTACGATCACAACTGTATAACACACTAAATTAAAAACCTATAATTATGGTAGGCCATTAATAATAGTCGGTAAATTATGCTTTCTTAGACATAAATATTGCACAAGTTGTAAACATTAAACAATTTTAGTAAGGTGATATTTTTTAATATACCACCAAATATTGTTATGATAAAAGAAAACAGTGAAGTAATCAGCATTAGTTGTTGCCATAGAGTTTAAAATTAACTTTTAAAATATACTCTTAAAACAAAGTCAGGGAATGTAGGAAATAACAGCCAATTAAAGCAGTATGAAGAGGTGTCATGGTCTAGAAATAGATTTATTGAAAATTAAAATTTTATTACCATTTTTTTCCTCTGATCATAATGTAGTTTTGGATTTGGAGGTACACGATGAAGACAACCACTACTGTGTTATTGGGTAAAAACATCAGTACCCATATACTGAGGGAAATTAAATTATCCTGTCATCAAGTGCCTATGCTAATTACTAGGTTTGTGGAATCTATATATTGCTTGGCGTTATCAATCTAAAACATAAACAAGCATTCTGATAGTACTGCTAAAGCAATGCATGTCCCATACAGTATCAAAGGCCATACTTCTCTGAAAAGTGGGTAAATCACCATCAAAGTTAAAACTTTATCTGTAACAGTACATTATAAAGGTGTATACTAAATTTCATCTCAACATCTTCAGGCATTGCAAGACAGAAGTCCAGGAAACAAATGTCCATATCTCCTAAGTTCAAAGACCATGCAGGGCTCACTCTGTTCATTGCCTAAAAAGTTCAAGGGCCATAACTCTGTCACAAAATGGGTAAATCGCCATGAAAGTCAAATTAATTTTGATCTGTAACAGTACCTGATAAAGATATACACAACATGTCAGCTCAATATCTCAAGGCATTCTAAAAAAGAAACATCCTGAAAACTATGTGGAACAGACAGATGGACAGACAGACAGACAGGATGGAGTTGGACCGGTAGGGGACTAACAAACATGCACTTTAAAGTACGTAATAAGTAGAACAAATTTGCGTCCAATCAACCAAATGTGACTATTAAAACTGTAAATATGCCGACTTCTTTTGTGTAAAGGCTTTCCATCATAGATAACAAAGTTCATATATAAATCTAATACTGGATTATAAATGAAAGTTGTATTCACTACAGATACCAAAATTCACTAATTGCTCAATATGTTTTACTTTATGTAGTAAAAGCAGCTGAAATTCTGTATTGATCAGCATTATTAGTGATTTTTTATGATTTAAATGTACACTGAGTGTATATTTCTCTTCAGAAAAACTTTGCTCACAAACATCTTGGTGAGTTAAAGGATACCACAAATGTTTGGCATGTGTTTGTTTATATTTATTCAGTATATGTTTATTTACCTTATGTAAGTTACTTTTGCTAGCTAACAAACTGCATATATTGACTTTTATTATTATTTGTGACATCCACAGGGGTAAACATTAGTCACATGGTTCAGCTTTTGCATGTGTTTGATTATTTGAGGAAAAAGAACGACTTTAAAATTCACAGCGATTTGGACAATTGAACCTTTACAATAGTTAAACAGTGTTGTTTAGCCAATTGTCAGAATTGTTGAGGGGTTTTAAGAGGAAAGGACCAACCTAATCGCAGAACAAAATGAACTGCTTTTATAAAACTGACATGACTGACACTAGCTAGGAAAGGGCCATGGCTGGCTCAGGCTGTTATTTGTTTTAAAACAATAGTCTGTAAATTAAAAAAATGTTTACAGAAACAAGAGCATTCGGGTCCTGGTTGAAATTTCTGCGTGTTAACTTAGTTTGTTAATATTACTGAATGAAACAAATTGAGCATGTATGTGGAATGATAAATACAGACTCCCACTCACTACAAATGTCCCCTGTTAACTAAAAAGTGACATTTACACCATAAAACATACATGTACATTGATTGTTACCTAGAATGATAATTCTTCTATCTATATACCCATGGAACAATGTTTAGTTACAGTCACTGAATACCTGCGCAACTTTGTTCTGTTAAGCGTGTTACTATAGTAATAATAAATATACATGTACTACATGTATGTATTAAGCTCTTCCCACTAGGTCAGTAGGTAGTTCGTATTGAGGTCACCAGTTTGTATAGGGTACCAGTAGGCTATCCAGGTTTTTGTTGTAATATATATATTTGTTTAAAATATATATGTGTAATATATACACCAATAGAAATATTTGATCTCGGTTTTCAAATTTCATTGTTAAAATTGCAACATGTCTTTAAATCTTTCTTATGTTTTATGCAAGGAAAAGCCGAACTACGTCACTTAATGTTTTCCACAGCTCTGTTTTCTAGAGCATCGATAAGGCCATGCTGTGTTTTAGCAGATCCTTTTCCACCTGCTTTTATTTATCACTTTGCAAAAACAATAATGCTCTTTTGGAAAGACTTTATTTATTAATATGATGTTTTTTTAAGACATATTATTGGTGTGTTATTATTTATTATTAAGAACACTGCTGGGTACCATTTATAGTAACCTTTAAATGCCACTAGTAGAGTTCCTTTTTTAAGCAAGATGATATAAAACTAATATAACAATATGTTAGTAATAATAAAATATGTTTAATTTTCTTTATAAACATTTCAGTTAGACAAGTTAGCTTTCGTAAAATAAAGAAAGTGACGTCATACCAGCTATACTCTTTCATTATTGCAATCTGTTTTGGGCTATATCGATGCAGCATTGTGCAACAGCTAGGTATCCCCCCAAAACAACCCCAGGGGGTAATGCTATGTAGTGAAGGTAGGATTAGACTGAATATTTCTATTGTTGTATAGATGGCACTTAGTCACTTTGCTGGCTATGATTTTTAGTCATTTCGTGAAATACCTGGAATTTTCAGTCATTTCGCGTATTGCCTGGTGGTCACAGGTACTTCGCGAAATTACTGATTTGTTTAGGCATTACATGTAATGACTGGTTTCACAGATTGACTGTAACATATATATCTTCAATGTAAGGTAGTTCTTGTCAAGAATTTCCATAGTCAGTTAATGAAAAAAACAAAATCACCAAAATTCACATACCAAACATATTGACAAAAACTATACTGCATAGGATGTATAAATGGTTGATTTACGATTTTACATACCACTCTTTATTTAATAGATTTTAAATCAAAGTTTTATCATTCGCTTCACAAACACTACCGGTATAGCTATTTGTAGTAATTTACTAATTCTTTTGATGTATTTTCATCATCACCATGAGCGAACACAGTGCACAAGGTTAAGTAACAAATGCATTAAACAAATAAAATAAATAAATAAATTATATAATAAATAATTTAAACACACCTATATACATGTAGCTACATGTATTTTTCAAATAAAGGAAAATATATAAAAACAATAGCTATACCGGCAGTGTCGGTAAAGCGAAAAATCAAACTTTATTAAATATATGGTGGCATGTAAAAACAAAATTAGTCATTTATAGACAGACATATACAGACATTTATATGTTGAATGCAGTGTATTTTTAGTTTTTGTATGTGAATTTTGTCGATTTTTTCTACATGTCGACTTCGTAAAATATTGTCTCATCAGTGACTCACTTTCCTATCCTTATATTCAAAAAATACTAGTACACACCCACAGCATTAACCCCCACCCCCGAGGTTTTTGTTTTGGTGTACATATGGTACTGACTTATGGGTTTTCCTACAAACATGTGCACGAATGATGTCACGAACCAGTTATCATTCTACTCACTAAAGATTGGTAATTTCTGTAAAGAGCACCTATCAGGTTTTTTTTTACTCAAATATTTAAGCGTTTAAAAACTTTTTTTTTTTTTTTTACATGTTTGGTGCTGAAAATAGGCCACATGTCATGTTTCCTATAAGCAACTTATTGTCCATTTCCTTCAATGTAGACAATGTAAAATTATTAAAATAGTTTAAATACCTCTCCACAAATGATTAAAAAACTAAATTATTTATAAACATACTGAGGATACTGTTTCCTCAAAAATTTTCAACAGTGTCTCTTGCCAGTGTTTGTTTAGTACATCAGACTTTAGGTATATCTCCGAATGTATCATGCCATCCCATACCTACAACAAATTAAAACACATACAACAAGTATATATGCAAACAATCAACTAAAATTACATTGTCAATCAGATGACAAACACCAAAGAAAACACAAGGAATCAATTTCATGACATATATGTATATGACAAAGCATTCTTTTCACGTTTAGATCATCTAAGGACAATTACATTTGTTGAATATATTATATACCAAACAGATAATAGCAAAGCAAAACAATCCCCCAGAAATCATAAACATGTACATTTATAAGGTACATGTAGCTGTAAATCATAAAAAGTGAAAAGTTATGTTGCTATGCAGGAAGTGTCTTTGACAACCCTAGTTTTGTCAAACATTACATACTAATTTTAGTGGACTACCACATGTTTCAATCATAATAACATTTGTAACACAAATACTACCGATAAGTCAATTCAAATTACAGGAATTGATACTGGCCAGTCGTGTATCGATCTGACCATGCAACGGCAGACAAGGAAGTATTTACTGCTCTAGTTAAGTGCAGATTGAACTCACCTAGTCAAATGCTATTTGGTGTCCTGCTTCCTATATTACCACTATTGGTCAAGATAAAAGACTAGAAGAATTCTCTTCTTAATAACTTAGAGGAGAAAATAAGTGTGAACACAATTTGGATAAAATTTTAAAGTTGTAATTTGTAAAAAAATAAATTATTAAGTGTAAAAGGAATACTTTACATAATTTACTACCCCAAAATTTTAATTTCGGAAGGAAATGTTTTATTTAAAGGGAAAGGAAAGGGAATGTTTTATTTAACAACGTACTCAACACATTTTATTTACAGTTATATGGTGTCAGATATATGGTTAAGGACCACACAGATATTGAGAGATGAAACCTGCTGTCGCCACTTCAAGGGCTACTCTTTTCGATTAGCAGCAAGGGATCTTTTATATGCACCATCCTACAGACAGGATAGTACATACCACGGCCTTTGTTACACCAGTTGTGGAGCACTAGCTGGAACTTTCAGAAGAGGCAAATAAAAAGTTAGTTTAATAAAATGTTGGAAAATTAAGTTGCATCTATTGGGTGTTATATCACACAGGATAAAATGCTTTGCAGCAAACGTTTTGAGCTAATCCATACTCATTAACCAGGTGGTTTATTGTGTCAGCTAGAAATGAATGACAGAATACAGCAAATATTTAATAATGTTAAATTTCTTTAAAAGAAAATGCAGTACATGCTGCAAGTTTGATTATAAATGTGGTGTAAATGCTTTACCATCAATGACCACTGAGGTCCATGTTGTGTTTTAAAATTGTGCTTCTTTGTTAGCCACTGTACTGCAGCTTGTTCCAGATATTCAAGCAAACTCAGAGCTTCATTGCTTTTTTCCGATTGTGAATCTCCTTGGCTCTGAAGCATCTGATCATGTACTGCTGCCAAACCACTGACAACTGATAAGCCGACAGTCATGATTGACTGAACCAAATCATCATCCGAATTGTCACCAATAAGTTCTCCAACAAGATCAGTTACAATGACCCTTGATGCATGCAGCTCTTCAATTATCCCTTTGAGTTTTCCCCTGTTTAAAAAAAAACAAAAATAATGATTGAACTAGAGTGCATGTAGACTGATGTAATCATATAAGTTTTTAAACTATAAAATATTAAATATTAATAAAACTATCCAAATGATTTTAGATGGGACAGTCTACTTAATCAAGAGTTATACAGAATTATTTACAGTAATAAACACTGTCTGTTGATAATGTCCATTACCATTTTAAGGGCGACAGGTTATTCTTTGAAGAACAGATAAATTTTCTTCAGCAGTATATGGACACAGGCTCTGCATGATCCACTACATGCTAATGACATGTGCCTACAATTTTTGCATACCATTAAACATAGACTAATATTAGGACATGCCATGACATCAGATTGATATAAAAAAAACCTGTGATGTTAATAATACTGGTATCTATTCTTTTTGTGTCTAGATGGTGGCAATTGTCTTATCTGACTGCCAAACACATATGCACTTGTCAGTCAGGAATCACAGTTGGAGGCAACTAAAAGAATAGACCAATTAACTAAGAAAACTATCTATTTATCATTTCAGTATGTAGGTTAATGCATGGACATAACATGATAGTCCTACATCATTCACAAGTTATTTCTACTTATTTTGTAGCCACTTTGACAATGGTGATTTATTTTGTATTATTAAAGAATATATACTTATTGCTGGCTTACTGGGATGGATATTATTATAGAACATTACCATGCAAAAATCAGGTAACCTACTTTAGTTTTTTCAGTTGAAAGACAAATTCCTGATGTGACGTGTTAAGTATTACTAGTACCTAACCACCTGGCTCGCCAGTGGGTGGTTTCACTGGGTTAAAAATAATAGCTGTCACATTTATACCATTTTATAATTAAATATACCAATATTCCTGTTGATATTAAAGGCATACAGTCACGGATTTAAGGACCTTATTTCTCTAAAAATGGATAATAAATAAACATTACATTAATTGTTGGAAACCAAATCTAGCTATCACATCATTTTAACTGAATCACGATGGAATGAAATCCATGTCAACCCTCTCGGCTTTGTTAGTTTTTGACCATTGCCATAATTCAATTATTTTTACAAAATATAATTAATAAATGGAGTATGGTGGTTATGACGATGGTTGAATAAAGTACATTTAGGGAAAAAATCAAATACTTTTTGTTCAGGTAATACTTTGTTAGACCATTTAATAGGTCAGTGGTCTGTGACAATATGCCTTTAAGTAATAATGTGCATTCAGTGTTCAATAAAAATGCATGTAGAAGTTCCAAAATGCAGGTAGTTATTTGAACACCATGCAATATTTGCAGTTAATTTTTTTTCCCCAACCCAGTGAATACATTTAAACAATGTCATTTTGTTTTGTACCTAATCAGTGTTTTCCCCTACCCTTAAAGGTCCAAGTTTATGGCACATTATTAATACAAAGTAAATCTTAAAAAATACGTAAACATTACATTATTAAAAATAAAAAACAAAAATACCACCCATATTATTAATAATGTGACTTTTTGTAAAATGCTTGGGAAAAAACACCGGTCAGGTCGATTTGTAGGGCATCAGACCTGCGACGTGCATGCAGCAGATTCCACTCATTCCGTTAGTAGGTCAACATGGCCACAGCAGAGAATGATTTTTCATAAAACAGCCGATTCTTAACGGACGCTAGTTTGGACATTTTTGTCTTATTGCATTTGTCCATCTACTCTAATGGTACTTCGATTGGTGATGAAGAAGGAGAAAGTCCGTTAGGGTTACTTTCCTATCATTTTGAGCTGGAATACAACAGCAATGATCCGGCGAGTAGCCAATGAAGTGGTAAACTAAAATGACCCAGATGTCGAAACACTACTCATCGATCTGGAAAGTTAGTAAAAAGAAAGAAAGAAATGTTTTATTTAACGATGCACTCAACACATTTTTATTTATGGTTATATGGCGTAGACATATGGTTAAGGACCACACAGATTGAGAGAGAAAACCCGCTGTTGCCACTTTTCGATTAGCAGCAAAGGATCTTTTATATGCACCATCCCACAGACAGGGTAGTACACACCACAGCCTTTGATATACCAGTTGTATACTGGCTGGAACGAGAAATAGCCCAATGGGCCCACCGACGGGGATCGATCCCAGACTGACCATGTATCGAGCAAGCGCTTTACCACTGGGCCACGTCCCACCCCCTGGAAAGTTAGTAAGACAAATTTTGGAATTGATCTCAATTATAGAGATGGTACATGTATATATTATCAAATAATGTATTTTTTCCATTCTAAATTAATGTATTGCCAATATAGGGTCAAATGGTAAGACAAAATATTCCCGTCTAGTCATTTTCAATGGTCACCTATTTTTGTGAATATGTATTTATAATTACGTAGGCTACCACAATCGCTAAAAAAATGGAAATGCTTTTTGTGATTATTTTATTTTGGGTCATTGTAGTTCCATCATCAAAAGACAATTTGTTAAAAAATTTAGCAACTGGGTGGGTGTCATTTGAGAATATTTGCCTAGTTTAGTAGTAATAATACAAATAACTTGGCAACATGCTGATTTTATTATTTATAATGTGTAATAAATTGTACAAAAGAAAACAGGACAAGATTGTTCAGTTTCGTTGGAATATTTATTTACATGATTATATATAACTCGAGTCACATCCAGCCCTACCCCTTATTGATATTGATATGTGGGTTAAGGCTAGAGGAAACTCTATGTAATGCTTTGGCAATTGTCAACAACCAAATGGTGTTGGATTTCTTCATGTGGGGTTGGTACTGGTTAACAACATGCAAGTTTAATGTCATGACTGGACTCGATAATAATCAAACTAAACCTCTGTGGCATCAGATTATGGGGAAAATGTGTATTTTAGACACAGTAGCTTGCAACCATTTGGTTGTTGACAATTGCCAAAGCATTACATATATACTCTCTCAAAAACGAAATGTTACACGTAACTTCGACATCATATATTATAGTTAAATATTATATATTTCATTATGAAGTGACATTGTATGATTACGAAATTATCTAACAGTAGGCGACCCTATTCTGGGTTTGCAGTGTTAATGCCCAAGTGTGTCACGTGATGTGAATCAATCATGGGGTTTTAAAATGTTCAGTATCGGTTATGTCCTCCTCGTGCTGCAATCACAGCTGCACAACGACGATGCATGGAGGCAACAAGATTTTGAATGGTACGTTGGGGGATGTTTTGCCATTCATTTTGTAACGTCAAGTACAGTTCCTGTTGCGATCTTGCTGGCCATGCTGTAGAAAGTCTTGGCAGACACGTGCAATGTGTGACCTGGCATTGGCATGCTGAAAGATACCACGAGTGACGTTAAACAGTGGAAGAACGTGATGTTGCAGTATCTCGTCCCACTAGAGCTGGTCGTTAAGCACTCCATTAACTCGCACCAAAGCAGTATGACAATCATGGTGAATCCCTGTCCACACCATGACATTACCACCACCGAAACGATCGTGTTGTAGAACACAGTTGGTGGCATAACGTTCATTATGATGTCAATAGATTCTGGAACGTCCATCTGCTCTGAATAATACGAAACAAGATTCATTGGAAAAGAAAACTGTCCTCCACTGTGCACGTCTCCATCGAAAAGGTTGTTGACACCACCAAAGTCATTCAGCGACATGATGTGCCATGAGAACATTGCATCGCACAGGTCCCCTTGCTCGAAGACCAGCTTGACGTAGATGATTGACAACAGTTTGGGGGAATATTCTTCTTAGTCCAGGAATTTGGCTAGCTGTGGAGGTCGCTGTCCTAAATCTATCCCGAAGGTGTATCAACTGGGGTGGTCAATCTCGGTCGGCCTGACCTTGGTCTATCACAAGTGCTTCCTGTGTTGTTGTAACACCCCCAAAGTCTGCTTACTGTGGCTCTGCAAACCCACATATGTCGCGCAACATCACCCTGGTTCGCCCCTGCTTGAAGGCATCCAATAGTTTTATGGTGTTGTTCTTCTGTAAATTTCGGCATTGTAACATCAACCTCTGTAGAAAAACTGTGAATTGATGGCATTTGCCGATGGTGTCCTTTATACCCCTATGTAACAATGTCACAGTGTGCAAATTGTGACAGCATTTGGCTACCTGTACACGTGCCATGTGCAGCGTGTGATTTGTCAGTTTGACATAAAGTTGGACTAAAGGCTGAGTTTTGGCATCAAGGTCAAACTTTGGTAGTGATTTCATTGCAGAGTATGAATTAATATTGTTTAATGTGTGTATCATGAGATTTTACGTTCATATTGGTCATACATATATTCAAGTACTTGATGGTGTAACAGAACTTTTTTGGAGAGTATACTTTCCTCTAGCCTTAACCCACATATCAATATCAATAAGGGGTAAGGCTGGAGGTGACTCAAGCTAGATTATATACTACTTGATATACATTATATACAGCGCTATATATTTCTGGGTCATCAAAACATTTTGCCAAATTATTTATGAAAATTAAAATTTTCAAGAAACCCTGTTATTTTCTAACAAAAGACCAATTATTTTGCCAAATTAAAATAAAATTAGCCAATTGT
Source organism: Gigantopelta aegis (assembly GCF_016097555.1). Classification (NCBI taxonomy): domain Eukaryota; kingdom Metazoa; phylum Mollusca; class Gastropoda; order Neomphalida; family Peltospiridae; genus Gigantopelta; species Gigantopelta aegis. The sequence goes on from NW_024532834.1 coordinate 40,217, forward strand.
GTTTGAAATTAGCAAATTTGGCAAGTGCCAGTTCTAGCCCTGCTATATAATATGAAAATTAAATTATCAGTTGATTAAATGTAAGGACAAAATACATACATTACAAACATTAAATGGATATGATTTTTATTATCACAGTGAATACATGACATGCCTAAAACTATTTACATGAAAGACTGTTTTAAAATCTCCACTCTGTATCTATGTGTTATCCAGCAGACATTCATTCTGTTGCTCATTGTCAGTATTAATTTATGATTGTTAAACAATTGTTCTATTCACAAACTCCAGTTTAAACATTTATATCCCTATGTTGTATAATTTTATAGGGTAAAATGTTACAGAACAATTCATAATTTGAGGTAAATTCTGTCACATTTCATTTCAACTTATTTTCATGCTTGTATCCAATTAAGGTTCAAGCATGCTGTCCTGGGCACACATCTCAACTATCTGGGTTGTCTGTCCAGGACAGTGGGTTAGTTGTTAGTTGGTTAGTGAGAGAGAAGAGGGTGTGTAGTGACCTTACACCTATCCATTGAGCCCTTAAGAACTCGCTCTAGATTTGAGCCGGTACCAGGCTGCAAACCTACCAGTCTGTCAGCCGATGGTTTAATCACTCTGTCACCAAGGCCGATATTCTGTCACAACACATTCTCACAGCCCTCGAAATAAGTTGCTAACAATTGGTCAAGCCTTGTATTTTCACATGTCAGGATAAAAGGACAAGTGCTTTATTCAAACACTGTTAATCATTGGCTATTGGATGTCAAATATTTGGTTGTATTAACAGTCAAAGGAAATCTGTCATGGGGCAATTAAACAATGTATCAATTTAGTCATTCCAAATTATTTCACTTAGTATTTTAATAAACATATTTATGATGTATTGTACAATGTCATGCAAGTGTGTTGGTTGTTGACACACGAGTGCCTTTTATATAACATCTTCCATGCTATAAACACTTTTTTTTAAATAAATGTTAACACAAACATCAATTTTCTGTTTTAAGTGCTAATGTGGAGAATGTGCATTTATGGCTACAGCACGTGTGTATCTATGGCTTCTTCGATGTCTGGTTGCTCAAAGTTGGAACATATATTAGAAAGCTGGGAATGTTTGAGTCCAACAGAGGACATGGTCATCAGTTTGTCGGTATACACTGGAATAACAAGCAATGTAACCTACATGATTAATATAGATAGTTTTATATATACATACATGTTTATGTGTCACATTTATTTTGTTTCAAAGATGATAAATGATAAATTTTAATGTTGTTGAAAATGATCTACACATGGCTGGATATAGCACCACAACTGGTATATCAAAGGCCGTGGTATGTGCTATCCTCTCTGGGATGGTGCATATAAAAAATCCCTTGCTACTAATAGAAAAATGTAGCAGATTTCCTCCAAGACTATATGTAAAAATTACCAAATTATCATCCAATAGTCGATGATTAATAAATGTGGGTTGCACATTCTCATGTGTGTGGTGGGGTGGGGGGTGGGGTACAAGCCAGAGACAAGTTGTTCAAAGCATATACAAAACAAGTTTGTATTTAATTACAAAATAATGGCTCCATATTTTTATTGTTCTAGGCTTAGTCCAGGATTTTATATTGGTGGGTGGGGCCACAAACCCATATGGGGGTGCAACCTACACTGCATATACACTGATTTTATACAATTTAAAAGTTCAAAAAAAAAGGTTGATTGGATTGCGGGGCCGTACCACTTTTCAAACCTTTTTTGTGTGTGGGTTATATTTGTTTATTTGTGAAAATGTCCTTCACAGGTGCATTTGAAAGGAGAGTCTGGCAACTTTGAGCCATACCAATATTTTTTTAATACTGTGCCACTCCTGCAATGGTTCCCTCCCTGGCCCTGTGTGTATGTCTAACTTGTAACTCACCCTTTTGGGCTCTAGTTTAGCTGGTGCTCATCGTGGTTTCCTGTTTGCTGTGTCATGTGCAATCGTAGAACTTGTGCCAGTGGATATACAGGCATGGAACAGATAAGTTAAACAAAAAAAGGTTTAGGTGCCATACCCATCGACCACCTTAAAAATTGTCATAATCCCCAGGCATGAAGTGGTCACTGCAGATCCTGTCGGTTTGTCTAAAGTTAGGAATCACATGCACATTTCACTTGCCATTAACTGCAGCTTTGGTACATCCAAACACTAAACAATGGATCACCATGTTTTACACTTGAAAACGATCTCCAAAAATACATTCCATTCATACAGTTCAATTCACTGGAATAACATTTTCGCGTTTTAAAAAATCAAATATATGAAAAGGTCAGGTCAGGTGTGAAAGGCTGTGCACAATCACGCTTTCAGAGTATGCCACGGGGTCACGTGACTTAACTCTTGGTAGTCGGGAGCATTTTTGCAAGCAGTGGGGAAAATGAGACTTGTTATTGCGAATATATAAAAAACAGGTAAATGTTTTGGAATTTGTTATATTAATACTTCATATATACATGTATTTCGTTCTCACAGCTGACGTACTGTTTGATATTTCTCACTTTTGTTAACAAAGAATATTTTAAAGTTTATTTTGTTATAATTAAATTTCTGTTACATTCATTACAACGTAACGTCATCCCATTGGTCCAGATGTAGCAACGGGAGTTTGTTCATTTTTCGATGAACATAAAAATTACGTTGTCAGGGAACGTCATATGTGATGACGTCATTTTATATGAGCAAGTAGTCTTTATGAGCATTATTGTTTATGGATAAAAAAATAATTCAAAATAAAGTATGACGTTTTAGTGTTATTATTAGCATTTATGATTCAAATTTAATTATAAGTATTGTCTGTTATTTCTTTTACGTTCATCTGGGTATGAAAAAAAAAAATCATCCGCAAAATTATGTGAGAACGGCTTCACCGATTCACACAGTTTGCAGATGATTTTTTTTATTCATACCCTGATGAATGTAAAAGAAATAACAGACAATCCTTAATTTAATGACACCACTAGAGCACACTAATTTATTCATCAAGGATCTTTTACATATGGATTTCCTCTCTAAGACATGTCAAAATTACCAAAAGTTTGACATCTATGCAAAAGCTGATCATTAATAAATAAATGTGCTCTAGTGGTGTCATTAAACAAAACAAACTTTAAACTTTATAATGGCAGAATAGATGTTTTAATTAACTTTTAATTTCATGTGAGCAAATAGTGATGGAAGATCACAAGTTAAAATAAATATTTCTGAAATAAAGTTTCAGTTTTGATACTGAAAGTACCTATAAATCATATTTTCAATTTGAGTATAAAGGTGCAACTTTTACAGTCCATAATTTGTATACCCTCTATACTACTTGTTGATGGGTGTGTGCATGCTCTAAAGTTTAAAAAAAATCACCTTTCCACATGTCACCTTCTTCAGAAATAATGATGTAATGCAACTGAAAAGCACTAATTTAACTGTTTGGAATTCATTGTTTCACAAGTTCGTCTTCTCTTTTTATTTAATTACTACTCTACTCCATGCAGAATAGGCCCTATTGTCCTTATAGTAGATATGGTAATCTACCAATATCAAGCTTCGATTACACAAACAATTAAAAGCATTCCAATGTCTCAATTTATTCACTGATACAATGAAAATGTCGTACTGAAAATGTGAACATCGCTTATTTGCTGCACCTAGCTTGTCGCATTTTGTTTAAAATAACATTTTTTAGAATTTACAGTGGCCACTTAACTATGGCATTTTAGCAACTTGGGAGTGCATTTATATTAAAAATCTTTTGATAGGGAAAACATGCCCGCTTACAGCAGAAGACAGGTTTGTCTGTATAATTATTATATAATTTCAACATCTTTGCTTGTATACTGAATTTATTCATTATGAGAAAGTCTGCGTGAAACTAGTTAATCACTCCCCACATTTTGTTCTTTATGTCAAGTCTGCTGCTCCAAACGAATATTAATTTGCAGTGTATTTTCTGGTGGAACATGACCCAAACTCCCTTACATTTCCAGCACACATGCCTGACAATAAAATTAGAGTTATATGCTTCAACAGGCAGTAACTCATGTAGGCCTACTTTTAGTGCCAGACACGGGTGTTGTCTGAGATAGACCACCTATCTGTGAGCCTGACCCATGATTTTGTGGCACCAGTGTTGCTTGGAACTCTCAAACACTTGACCACCTTATATCTATGAATAGGTGTTCCTCAAGTTATTCAACATTCATCCATGATTGTGTACAATGCATATGGTCATTATTTCTTTTAAAGGTGACACAGACTTTGCCTTATGGTGACAAGCACGGTGAAGTCAAGGTGGTCCTCACTTCGCCCGCTCTTTTCAGTCCTGAATGACTACTGCCGAATTCATTTGCCATAGCAAGTTTTTAAATAGAACACACTTTTGGCTTATTATGTAACAGCTAAATTGTAATGAATAATTGCGCATTCCATTCTATTTACATGTTTGGCAATTTTCAACTCGGCATCCTGGTATTTGGTATTAGAGAAAACAGAATTTTCATTGATGAAACAACAAATGGTGTAAATCACGTATCAAAATGTTTTTAATGTTAGGCATTATCTGATTATGGACCAAGAAGTGTTATCTTTTCATTTGTTGGTAAATGTGATGTCACTGGTTTGCACATGCTCACAAGCTTTAGAAAAATTGTGATGTGCGCAACTGTTGATTACTCCATGATATATCAGCAATTTTTACTACTAGAAAGTTCAAAATACATGAGTTGGTTATGACCCTTAGCTTAAAAATTTGCAAGTCAATAACTAGGCAAATTATGAGTAGGCCTATTAAATACTAGAGTAAATTATTTTCTGGATGAATTTTAACTAATTAATACAAATTAACCTGCAGTTGAACATTTTTTTTTTTTTTCATATTAATAAAGACATTTGATTTAATTAACACCATACATGTATGTCTAAAACTAGTTTAATGAGAATTCCACTCACTCAGAGCTGGCAGATGATAAATGTAGCTCCCTTTCATTTCTTGTTATAAACTGTGTCGCATTTGCCAGAAACAGTCTAACAAATAACTGAAATAAAATTTAAAATTGCACATATTATATAATACACAGGTAGGTTCATTTATAATAAATGACAATTTATTTCATCTTATACAGTATTAACTTTTAATATCATTTAATTATCAACTGAACACCATTTAAAACTAACTGTCATCTTTGTGCAATGTGTTTCAATATACGCTTTGTATATAATATACAAATGAGAGAGAGAGAGAGAGAGAGAGAGAGAGCGAGCGAGAGAGAGAGACAGAGAGAGACAGAGAGAGAGAGAGAGACAGAGACAGAGAGACAGACATACACAGAGACAGACATACAAACAGAGAGAGACAGACAGAGAGACAGACAGAGAGAGCACTTGAAAGAAAGAAATGTTTTATTTAACGACACACTCAACACATTTTATTTATGGTTATATGGCGTCAGACATATGGTTAAGGACCACACAGAGGAAACCCGCTGTCACCACTACATGGGCTACTCTTTCTGATTAGCAGCAAGGGATCTTTTATTTGCGCTTCCCACAGGCAGGATAGCACAAACCATGGCCTTTGTTGAACCAGTTATGGATCACTGGTCGGTACAAGTGGTTTACACCTACCCATAGAGCCTTGCTGAGCACTCACTCAGGGTTTGGAGTCGGTATCTGGATTAAAAATCCCATGCCTCAACTGGGATCCGAACACAGTACCTACCAGCCTATAGACCGATGGCTTAACCACAATGCCACCAAGGCCGGTAGAGAGCACTTCAAAGTGGAACATGGATTTTATCATTACTTTCCTAACAACCTTTTGACTCTGCCTTGAGATAAGTGCTGCACTACTCAAAATGAAATGTGTTGTTAACATTTAATAAATGGCTATTAAAACTTATATAGTCAATATTAGAAAATTTGTTTCTAATTTTCATTATTATTCATACTTACCTAGTACTAGCACAACAACAATGCTATACGACCCTGAGTTATAACCTCCACTGCAGAATTACCTCCCCTTGCCGGATGTATAACCTACACCCGCGCATGGGTAGACCGTATATCCTCGTTATCGATTCAAAGTCCGGAATGACTGAATAAAAAAAGACCTCCATTGGGGCGGGTGGGAGGTAACAGTTATTGTGCGAGTACTAGGTAAATATGAATAATAATAAAAATTAGAAACAAATTTTCTAATACTCTTATTCAACTTACCGTACTAGCACAACAACAATGCTATAACAGACGTGATATAACACCGTTAAAGCACGAGAATTTAACATTAAAGGGAGGAGGTAAAAAAACAAGGACTTACCCATTCAACCAGTAGTGTTCGTCTCAAGTAATGATACAGTGAAAAAGCAACCCACATCATACGAGGTATAAAATGTCAAAGTGACTTTTAAATTGAAGAACTACAACCCCAATTAAAAGTAAACCAAGTTAACAAGGTGAGGAAACCCGCACACCAAGTGATGGTAAAAGACACCCGACTGCCCCAGATAGTCAACCATCCACCCTCCACTCAGGAGGTGGAGAACTATCTCCCAGAAAGACTGCCGCTAGCGACTGGACAAAATAAGGGTCGCCCCCTACTCGTGGCCCTGCGCACCGAAACGACTTGCTGCCCTGCAATGACTGATTGAATCCGCCGAGTTCCGTCTGGACCAACAGCCATATCACGGAAATAAAACCAGTCAAATGTGTGTCAACCTTTCCAAAACCCCGCACTCATAACCTTGAAAATGTCCAAAGAATCATGGAAATTAAGGGAAGCAGAAATCGCCCGAATCTCATGAGGTCGATCGGAGAAATTCTGCAGAACATGATCACCCGCCTTCTCATATGCCAGTTTGATGGTTGCAGCAATCCATCTCGACAAAGCATTCTTCGTAATGTCTCCCGGTTGGCGTGTGAAAGAAATAAACAGTCTCTTAGTGTTTTGCCGGAGATTTCTAGTACGCTCCAAATAGAATTTCAAAGCCCGCACCGGACAAAGAAGTCTATCAGAATTATCTGCAGAAAGCGTACGAGATAAACACTGAATGATGGCCGGAGGAAACTCTTCCCCTGGCACCTGGTTCTTAGCCACGAAAACAGGATCAGTACGTAACGTAACTGACCCGTCCGTATTGTAATCCGCCAAATCATGCAAAAAAGCATGAATCTCACTAATACGACGGCAAGCCTCTAGTGAGACCAGAAACAAAGTTTTCCACGTCAAATGACGAAGACTGGTGAATTTCAAAGGCTCGAAGAGCTTGCCTTTGAGTGCATGCAGAACCAGAAAAACATTCCATTTAGGCAAAATGGAAGGCTTCTCAACCGTGTTTTGCAACGACTTAAGCAAGTCATGCAACACGAGATTCGTTGAGAAATCTTGACGTCCACACTGCTTCAGAGTAGTGAAAATGGACGACCGGTGACTTCTCACTGTTTGAACCTTCAGCTGTCTTTCTTGGACAAGAGCCAGAAAGTACTCAGCTAAGTCAGTAACAGTAGGCGACAAGGGATCCACGTCCCTCTCAGTGGCCCAACGAACCCAAACGTGCCAGTGACACTGGTAGAGCCTCTCCGTAGACTGGCGCTTCGAAGAGGAGACGAGCTCAGCAACCCGTTTAGAAAAGCCTCAGTTTCGGAGGGAAACCCCATCAACTGCCACGCGTGAAGTCAGAAAACCTCCGGCTTCGGATGCCACTCTGTCCGACGCAGTCTCTGACTGAGCAGATTGGGTATCAATGGCAACCTCACCGGCTCCTGCACTAAAAGTGACAGGAGGAAACCAGGCTTGAGCTGCCCAACTCGGGGCTACGAGCGTGACATGACAAGGTTGCTGTCTGATCTTTGCCAGAACCTTTCCAAGCAGAACCGGAGGGGGAAAGGCATAAAAATCCAGTCCCGTCCAGTCCATGGTCAACGCATCGTACTCCAGTGCCAGTGGGTCCAGTACCGGCGATACAAACACTGGCAACTGACTGTTCAGGCGAGTGGCAAACATATCGAGTTGAGGACTTCCCCACAACTGAAGAACTCGATAAGCCACCGTCCGGTGCAACATCCACTCCATCTGAACCGGGGAACGACGGCTCAAAGCGTCTGCCAAGACGTTCACGGACGAAGGAATGTGTTTGGCCGATAACACCACTCCCCAATCATCGCACCATTCCAGAATCTCCAAAGCCGCAAGACTCAATGACAGGGATTTGGTGCCTCCCCACCGATTGAGGTACGCAACAACCGACGTGTTGTCTGACCTCAACAAAATTCGACGATGTCGAATAACAGTCCTGAAATGGAGACAAGTGTGACGCACCACTTCCATCTCCAACAGGTTGATGTGACGACTCCTCTCTGAAGGAGTCCACACCCATGACAGATGTTGATCCAAAAGGTGTGCACCGAACCCCTCGAGGGAAGCATTGGTAAACAGGACCAACTCTGGAGAAAGTGGCTGTAAAGGAACGGCCTGGGACATACACTTGTCCACTAGACACTCTTGGATCGGAAGAATGAACCAAGGCCCCAATGGTATCACCAAATCCCAGTTGAGACTATCCCACACTCGGGACAAATGCCATTGAAGCGGTCTCTTGAACCGTCTGAACCGCACATTCAGCGCCGCCAGCAATTCGAGGTGGCCTATCAACACATGGAGCGTGCGCACCGACGCACTTTGCTCCACCAGAAGACGTTTTGCCAACGTCATGAAATTGTAAAGTCGCAAATCCGTCGGAAGAACGGACGCCTCCACAAGGTTGAAAACCACCCCGAGATAAGTGAAAACCTGCGTTGGCACTAATTCCTACTTGACCCAATTGGGAATAAACCCCAATCGGAGAATCATGTCGATCACGAACTCCACGCCCACGAGACATGCCGTCTGTGACGCCGCCGGAATTAACCAATCGTCCAGGTAATTGTGCATCCGTATACCCAACAGATGTACATGCCCCACCACTGCCTTTACTGCCAGAGTAAAGACGTGAGGGCTTGTGGCCAATCCGAACGGCAGAACTTGAAACTTGTAAGGTCTGCCGTCGTAGAGGAACTGCAAATACTTCCAAAAACCCCGATGGATTGGAACATGCAGGTAAGCGTCCTTCAAATCGATGGACGCCGCCCATTCCCCCACCTGAAGCAAAGCGCGAACAGACTGAACTGTCTCCATCTTCATAGATGGAATAACGACGTAAGAATTCAGCGGCTTCAGATTTAGAATTGGTCGCCACTCGCCATTCTTCTTCTGGGCGAAGAACAGATGGGAATAAAATCCCGGAGTGCCCAAATCCACCTCCTGGATGGCTTTCTTGTCAAGAAACTCGACAACCATCTTCTCCACCAGTACTCGTTTGTCGACAGACGGTACCGCAAGTAACCGGGGGGAAGACGTCATAGGAGGGGGTGATGCAAACGGAATTTTGTATCCAATGCGGACAACCGACAAAACCCATGGGTCCAGATCTGGCAGTTCGCACGAACTTTGAACAAAATGGCGCCTCTGTAAGCAGATGTCAATTGTCCACGCACCCTCATCCCGGCTGCTTCCCACCCCTGGGCGCCTTGCCCCGAGCGGAACCATGAAAACGTGCCGGCTTCCCCCGAAACTGTCCCTGTTTCGATGAACCACGGGCATTACCCGACTGCACGCCCGAATCAGACACCACAGGGATCTGATAACTGTCAAGAAAAGTTGATTTCTTAACAGGTGGAGGCTTAAAAGTAGACGCCGCCTGGCACTTACGAGCAGATCGGGACTGAGCAGCAGGGACGAATTTCGCCGCTTCTTGATCCATGACCAAGTTAAAATTGGTCCCAAAAAGTAAGGTTTCCCTTACTGAGAGACTACAAAAGTAGGTTTTAACCACACCCGTCGCTCTCAGTCCCGCCAGGTAGTGATCCCGACGCAGAAGTAGACTGTTGGCAAAAACACGCCCAGCAAGCTGAGCGACGTGATGAGAGGCTTTAGAAGCCGCCAACAAACAACCCTTAGTCATCGGCGGAAGACCCGTGACTGCTTTATCTAACCCAAATAGGAACGTACCTAAATGGTTATTGACTTGAAAAAGAAGTTTAGATAACCTCTCCAAAGTCTCTAAATCCGTCAGTGGCACACTGACATTAGGAGATGGGTGGCAGTCTGCCTTCACCCTAGCGGAAACGACCACTGGATGTGAAAGGAAGGAAGCTCCCAATGTCTTATACGAAGACGTGGACAAAACCTTCGCCGCAGACAACAATTTCCCGGTAGCTAACGCTGCCGGAAACTCTTCCACCACCGCCCCCAAAATACGATCGCTACCCGCAATCAAAGCATCAATCTTCGCAAGAGATTCATGCGCCTCGTGCGCTAATGGCAAGCCAAAATCCTGCCGCGGAGCGTCCGTCGCTAAAGGCCGGTTTCCAAACGAAACACCCTTGTAAGACTGAACAGCCTCCTCTGACGGAATTGCATCCGCACACACCAGTCGGACCTGTTCCCGTACAAAACCAAGAACCGCCTGGTAATCATAATCGCCGTCTGGCATACCATCGGCCAAACTGGGAATCTCATCGAGCACCGAACCTGGTGCCGACCCTTCCCCCGAACCACACACTGATTCGGGGGGGGGGGGGGGGGGGGGGGGAATCCTCTTCCGAAGAAGAAATGTTCTCAAACGACGTAACGGAAACGAAACTGCAAGGGCAGGACGATGCGGACCGGCTGAATCCGCAAACTGGTCCAACCCTGGTCTCGCTGGAAACCCCGGCGGTGGAGGGACTGGTATAGGCGATTCCCCTATCCAGGCCATGAAATTCTCAAAAAGAGAAACATAGCCCCACGAGTCCGCCCCTGAGGGCAAGCCGAAACCATCGGACCCTGAACGAAAGGTTCCGCCCACGCAGTCGAGGGATAACGCCTGGAACCTCTACCCCGATCTGACAGGTCCGGATTGACCATCGGTGTAGACACAGGCGCACCCAAGAAAGCTGCAGTTTCCCTGATCCCAGCCGAAGCAGACAATGGGACTGGTGGTATCGGCTGAACCGGACCGTCAGGAAATTCGTACACGTACGAATCCTGCGCCGAATTCTGAACCCAACGTACCACATGTGGATTAGCCAACCCAGTTGACGTAGCCACATGCGAACGATCTAAAAGTTGATGACGCTGTACAGGCGCCCCAACAACAGAAGGGACGTCACACCCGAAACAACACCACCCGGCTCCGTGACCGAGCCAACGTTGTGAGACTTCGCGATTTCGCCAAGTGGCTCGATCACTGAAGTAGCGCCGAAAGGCGCGTTGGTCAAAACGGCGCCCTCGGACGCCACGACCAACCCTCCACCAGACGTCTGGTGAGACAAACGGCGCCGTGAAGCGGACTTCATTCTAGAGCTAATCGACCCCTCCACAGAAGGACCGATAACCCTGCCCCCATCAGCAAGATGGGAGTCGGAACTGAGAGACACAGTCGTTCCTGCCACGACTGCACTCCCTCTGACTGACACCCCCGTTACACGGAGGCAAAAGCAAATCCCCAGGTGGAATGGAGCCCGACCTAGAAGAAACCTTCTCTGCTTCAGCCGAAGCAGGGAGCAACAGCGCCCCCTCCGTGCCAAGCGGCGCTTCGGGTTTACTTGTATCACCATGAACATGGCGAACAGACGAGATGGCGCCCTTGCGCCTACCACTTGTCCGCGAGCTCTTTGAACTGGACACCGACTTGCCGACCGATGGCAAATCGGTATGGAGCACGACCCCGGAGGTTGCCACTGTGCTCCGCCCGTCCCTTTCACGTCTAATCATCCTTTTATGCTCGGGGTCTTTTGACAGCTTCTTAGCCCTCCCCCACGTGGAGGGGGACCAATTTACACAGATATGACACTGGCGTTCAAAACAACAAGAACGACATAACAAATGCTGATCAAACTGGGGCAGTCGTTTAAGACAACCCCCCTCAGCACACACAACCAACCGGTTGGAGCCCGAGGAAGCCGTGTCAGACATAAATACCCTGTGTAATCACCCAAAAGACCTCGTATGACAGAGTAAAACAAAATTACAAATTAATAAACAATTTGACAAAAAAATTTACTACAGAACTCGAACACAACTGCAATGGAGGACTGCAGAATCAAAAATGAGGATATACGGTCTACCCATGCGCGGGTGTAGGTTATATATCCGGCAAGGGGAGATAATTCTGCAGTGGAGGTTATAACTCAGGGTCGTATAGCATTGTTGTTGTGCTAGTACGGTAAGTTGAATAAGACTAAATCAAATGTAAAGAGAACAAACTGCATTTCAAAAGTGCGACTAAACAATGGTCATGCATGCCATTATGAAGGACCCCAACAAGACCATAAATTTAATCAGTGTTACTGATAGTTGCATCCACAAGATGTTGTATCTCAAAACAAAATTATGTTAATTTTTAATTCTTTTCTCATGTAAATCTAGGACTTTTGAATTAGCATATTTGAATATATTAGGTTATATGCGATAACTTGTGATGCCATTATCTACATTACTGCCACCTTTCAGAAAGTCTACCCTCATTTTTTTTTACTTTCTATGTGATTTAAATAAATAATCTGAAGAGTAATTCTCTATATCAAAAAGTGCACACAGCCAGAACCCCTCTCAATGACTAGACTATTAAGCTTAAATGCAAAAGTATTATTTTAAGCCAATGAATGTTATACAAGATATAACTCATGGAATATTAATTCGTATTTTATATTTGTTATATAATACGTGACTTGCTGCCAGTTTGATAGTATACGAAGAATGATACAGTGTCAATATTTTTATGCCGATTTTAATGTCATCTTTTAAAATCAAGATATGCCCCCATCTGGACTTCGCAAATGTTTTGTTTATCTGTTGAACAAGGGTGTTTGGTTTCCAAACTGCAAGTTAACTTTTTCTGTTTTGTTTTTGTAAATAAAACAACACATGTTAACTGCTGTGAGTGCCATTAGCAGTTACAGGTATATGTGATAAATTCGGCCTGCACACCTACATGTAATTCGGAATATTTTGGTTCTGCATCAAGCGTTTCTGACTGTTGCATATTTTGGTAATCTGTTTAATCTACCTTGGTTGTAAAATGTCAGCATTTCCGAAACTACAGCTTCAGACAATCAAAACTATAACTTTTGTTTCATTTAATTCTTTTTATGGCAAAATGCAAGTACTTTTCTAGGACAACATAAATAAAGGTAGTTTTTCAATAACAATCAAGACCAACTATGATCTGATTTATTCAGGGGTATTGAGGGCAAGAGGGGATGAAGTGCATGGCAAAACATTGCTGTTGGTATAGGGATAACATTTTGGGAGGTCTTTATGGCAAACGTAGGGGGCATGGATGGCAATTGCTGTAATGCCATCGTCTAATTCAATCCCTGAAATTTTTTAATTACTGTTTAATTCTTTTCACCTGCTCTGTGATGCACATCCATAAGTGTATCTAATAAACAAAGTTTTATTGATGAAGGACTTGTTTTTTTTTAGAAATTACAGATCTACCGGTAAACATGAAGCTTTTACCTTGAGCAAAAAGCAAATATATTTTAATTAAAAATGTTTACATGTATTTAATAAATGTTTTATTATTTTCACATGCTCTATCATGAACATCAATAGGTGCATCTATAAACCAAGTTCATTGATATAGGACTTATTGTTTATGAGAAACTGTTCTAACACAAAACTTTTATATTAAGCAAAAAGCAAATATATTTTAATTAAAACTGTTCAATTAATTAATTTTCAATCTTTTTCACATGTATATCCATAGGAACAACTATTTTTAAAAAAAAGGTTTCATCGATCTAGGACCCGTAGTTCATGAGAAATGGAGCTATAATATATTATAACGCAAAACTTTAGAATTAAGCTAAATGCAAAAATATTTTAATAAAAAAATTTAATTATTAATTTTTTATTCTTTTGTGATGAACAACTATTAAATAAGTTATCAATCTAGGACTTACAGTTTGTGTAAAATGGTGCTAAATGTATAAGTTTAATGTTCAGCTAAATGCAAAAGTATTTTAATTAAAAATGGTGAGCACCTGATAGTGGATCATGGAAGCAAACACGATCCTTTTGACTATATGCTTTGTGCAGAGATATAATTTTGGTAAGAGAATAGGGTTTTGTTGTTCAGACAGATTGTGATAAACTGATGTAGATGCAAATCTTTAATGCAAACGTTGACACCATCATTACCATTAGAAAAGTAATACCTATATATATATATCTCAGTTTCTTTTACTTGAAGACAAAAATTATAAATTTCCACGGTCAATGTATCGAGTTTCCAAACAATTCCATCAAAACTGTAGAAGATAGACTTCAAAGTAAAAGTACACATATGCATGGATGGATTGATGGATGCTCTACTAACAAAGGTCTAATAGATCGAGGTCCTATATGTAAAGAAGCATGATGGTTATCAAAAGACATTTGGTTATATTCAATGTAAAGATGTTGTATTTAAGATATTTGATGCTAGCTATGATCACTCCTATTATGTCATGTTTCACAAGTATTGGGTACTTGTTATTGTAAAATTACTGATGTTCAGATTAAAATGTCTAAATGGTTTTTAAAATGGGGAAAAACACCAGTAGTATTATGGCTTTATATGAATGTCATAGAGCTCTTTACAGTTTATTTATATTACCAGAGCTTTTAGGGTATATTACAACCAAATAAAATCTGGCTTCCCCATAATTGTTATAAAATATTATGGACACTTGATGAAGCAGGACATACCAAATGCATTGCTCGTATTAAAGATACTTTTAAAGTCAGGATTGGGCTGTTTGCATGGTTTGCTCAGGATGTTGGAGATGCAAAATGGTTTACAGTTAAATTTAGACAATGATTATTTGATAACCTCCAACAAAATTTTAGGTGGCGTAGTTCTGTTACAAAACTATCAGATACTTTTTATTATAAGCATTATAAGTCACTATTAAATGTAGAGCTTTTTCTCTTATCAAATCCTAACTTATATCTTACAGTAATGTATTCAAGATTTAGATGTAGTCATTTTAAATTTGCTCTTATTAACCAAGAAAGATATAAAAACATACTGAAAGGATAAGTTAATATTGTCTGGATAAAGGATTACATAGCATCAAGGATGAACTCATTTGTTTGCATTATGATGTATTAAGACATCTCCATATTTCTAAATTTATGAAAAATCATTCACTGAAAACCTTATTGATATTATAACAACAGAAAACCTGGATGTATTTATAACATGTGTTTACCTATAATGTACAAAAATCAGAAATACATGTACATAAAGGTTTAAATTTACTCATTACCACTATAAGGGAGGTATAAGCAGTTTTCGGGCTAGCAATAAATAGAATGGCGCTATGCCCTGCTGCCATTTTGTTCTTCCCTGCCCCTGATTATCGCCGCCCTGCCCTAATTCATTGCCAACAAGAAAAAAGAAAAGAAAATCTTTTTTTCCTCTCAAAGTGTGTACAGTCTTGTAATGGGTCTGAATTCCCAACAAAGAAACATTTGACAATACATCATTTGGACACAAGTGTGAAAACCGACAACAGTACTGTGGCATGTTTTTTCTTTTCTATTGTTAGTCGTTATGACTGCAGACGAGCAGGCAACCAGTCTTAAAAAGCTTGACTGAGAAGTAATCCTCACACTGTCTAAGATATAACCATAAATCACTGAACTACTTAAATAAACACCCAGTTAAAAGTAAACCATGATGATAAATCTCGACAGAAAGTGAAATAGGTTTATCTTGTTATCTTCATAGCTAAACCTGCCTTGATCATGGTTGTTATCAGGGTTCATAGCCTGGTACTGGTTCCCACCAGAGCAAGTTTTAACAAATCATTGGGTAGGTGTAAGACTACTACACCCTCTTCTCCATCACTAACCACTAACAACTAACCCACTGTCCTTCGACAGACAGCCCAGATAGCTGAAGTGTGTGCCCAGGACAGCGTGTTTCAACTTTAATTGGATATATAAGCATAAAAATAAGTTGAAATGAATCATAGCTTTTGAAAGTAATTTTCAGATTAAAGATTTTTTATATTAATTAGGTGACCTTTGTAAATACCCAGACTAAGTTACATATAGTTTTTATGGTGTAACCGGTCATTATAAATGATATATTAATTGCATCTTTATAATATGGCACAAAGCAAACTAGAAACACTGTTTACTTGATGTATGTAAGTATAACTGTGTTTTAATAAAAGTATGTCTGAAAAAGCTTCACTGTCCTGGACAGACAGCCCAGATAGCTGAGGTGTGTGCTCAGGACGGCGTGCTTGAACCTTGGTTGGATGTAGGCACGAAAATAAGTTGAAATGAAATGAATGAAAAAGCTTGATAATGAAATCTATCTAGACCTTGACCTTTAATAATAGCCATTTTAAAGTGTCCGAAATTAAATGAGCAAGCAACTTGTTGCAAATATATACGGATATATCCATAAGCAATTTTTATTTATTTGTTTGTTTGTTCATTTATTTATTTATTTATGGTAAGTATTTCTAATAATTATTTTATTATATTTTCATTGATAGATTTCTTTTAATTATTCCATTTACCTACTTATTTTAAATTACATTTGTGGATGATATTAAATGGTATAAATACTACATAAAACAAAAAAATTCTTTCTTTTTTTATAGGTAATCCAACATTTTGTAATTATTAATTACGGCTTAATTATGTCTATATTTAGTGCATTGGTATAGCAATGATTTTTTTTTTTTAATCAAAAATCAAAATTTAAGAAGAATAAATTTTGTTTCAGAAACAGATTGTCCCCTTGCCCCGAAAAAACAAAAGTTAGTAAATTAAAAAGAAGCATGAATAAACAGAAAATTAATGTGTACTTCCATATATATACCAATACATATATGATTTTTATGAATGTCAAAAATTATATTATATTTAGCACCTGCTTTACAATTAAATTAGTGCCCTGCCCTGTCAAAAGCCTAGCTAAAACACTGAGAAGTAGTGATTATTTCTTAGCACCAGAATTACTTTTTCCATGTAATATTAGAATCTTTCCGGTTATATAGTCCTCTTACAGAACTATCACATTACAGTGTTATCTGGATTTCTTTAAAATGTCATATTAATTAATCACACAATAGAAACCAATACAATTTCTGAATTATCTAGAACTTTCAACTGGAAAGAAAAACCGACAAATAATTACACAGAAGATATAAATTTACCAAAGTCGTAACAGATTCAGATACAAATAATTTTGATGATATTAATGAATCTGTTAAAATGTTTACTGATATAGTTATAAAATACATCTCTCAAATAAGTACCATTTTGTAGAAGTAAAAAACAGATAACACATAAAAAAAATTTAAAAAAAGTTTGACTTTGAAAGAAAGTTAAAACTTAATTATAACAAACTCCAAGGCACATGTGCAGGAATTTTAGCAGGGGGTGGGTCTAGACTGTGGCAACCACCAAAGTTTATAGGGGGTCCAATCTTGAATGCTTCCTCAAAATATATATTGATAAAAAAGAAAATATGCTTGAACACAGAGTGGTTTTGACTCTGAAAAAAACCTCACCCTGCACATGTGTGTAAAATGTTGAAATGTGATCATGAAGTCTTTTGTTTACCATTCACTAAACTTTTTAACAGTGTCCTAATTAAGTTAAGGAATAGTTCAAAAAATTGGAATTTAATAAAAAATATTATTTATGTCATTACAAAAACTTCTTTTACATTTTAGGCCAGACTTATGGACAACTGATCACTTGTACACAATTAAAACATTGATTAATAAATAGAGGTTATTAATTACCAGAGTGTTTTTCGGTATCATCAATATCATATATTAGGAATAAAAATTGTATTATATATGCCAGCCTCTGCCGAGCATAATACATTATTTTTATTCCTAATACTGTAGATCCAGAAATTAACGCATCAGTAAATTAATGTGAGTGAAGGTGGGCAGACTAAAATGCGACATGAAATTAATGCAAGTGGCCTCCCTTTGAAAGATTACTTTCCTCACAACACATGTCTGTGTACTTTTCGGTTAATTCTGAATTACATACGTCTTTAATAAGATCAACTCATTAACATATCTGTGTACACATTAATTATCCTATTAAGTCTCTAGTGTTTTTGGTGAAATTAACTCAAAGCATATTTTTGCAGCAATCATTTGCGTAATGTGTGTAGTTACCTAAATCTGGCTAAACATTAACATACATGTACCATTACAACTGTAACTTCTTAAGAATGTACAAGTAAGTTACTTTCACCAAAAAACTGCCCATGCACAGCTAGGACTGCCAGATCAATCCCGCAAATGCTTTGACACCAGAAAAAGCTGCCAGAATGGACACAGTAAATAAAGTGATCGTTGAGGCTTTTAAAACTCCAGAAAAAAATTGCAAGTTGCTGTGAACATAAACACACAAACAATCATTATACTCCAGTGTTCTCGCTGGGTGAAAATTAAAGGAGGGCGGCCGCGCAGCACCACACCATTAAAAACAACAACCAAAAAAAACCCCAATAAACGAAAAGCAAAAAAAAAAGAAGAAAAAAAGTGGGATGGGGAAGCTTGGTTACCATATTGTTGTGTGTTGGTTGACTTTGTGAAAAAACATACTTCTTATTTTGCCTACAAAAAAGTGCAAAAAGGTTTATACGATATACAAGCATACTCGTCTTTTAACTGAACTGAAGATGTTATCGGGCAGTTCCGGTTTTGCTGAACCGATCAAAGTTTCAATATTATTATTTTTAATAAAATTCCATGATATATCGTCTTGGTATGTATTATGACGTGGTATGTATTTTGACACGCTATCTTTAAATAGCAATTGTGCATCATCAAAAGTTTAAACTAGTGCTGATTATTGTTATTTTGTCACACAAAGGTTTGGTGTTGTTGTTTACATTTAAATATTATAAGTAATTAATAATAATTAAAATATACTTGTGGTTTCCCTCTGTTTAACAAAAAAAAAAACCCCACATGTTTGTTGGTAATACCAACAAACATGTTGTTGTTTTTTATGTCATGGCAAATTTTAAAGTTTTTAAATCCATATGATCAATTAATAGCTTGGAAGTTATAATAAGTTATAATTTTTATTTATATAATTTTGATCATCGTGACCTGTCCCTCCATTTCTGGTAATTGAGGAACATTTGTGCCATTGTACATTAAAACAGTTTGTGTGATAAAACCAACTTGAAAAGCATCATATATATATGCATTTTGATTAAATGAACAAAAATAATTTATGTAATGTTCATCAACTTCTGCAATTCACAAACACTGTAAGTCTTTAGATATCACTTTACAAAGGGATTACATAGCTCCACTAATTGTGGCAATAAAATGTCTATAGGAGAATGGGAGTTGTCACCTGATCACTTACTTTGTACCTGTCTTATCAAAAGGATGTGTATATCTCTACTTCTGGCAGGCTAAGAGTAATTAATTTATTTCACACAGTGCTAATTAAAAGCCCAAGAGAAATGGGGGCAGTTGTAATGACTGAAATTTTAAACAGTAACATGAAAAATATTTTTTAGCTTTTATGTTTGCTTAATATACATATATTCATTTTTATAAGCCCAATCATTGCCTGTTAATATCATTTACATTAAACTGTTCTAGTCAAAATACCCATTGTTTGTTCAGAAAAATAAAGATGCTACAGAGAACACCAAAAGAAAAAACTAGGGTTATCATATATTTTACAAAATGCACAATTAAAATGGATGTTTTCATTTATTCACCAGTTATCTCCAGACACATACATGTTGTAATGGTTCATGTACTGAACAAATCAGTCTGATGTTTTATTAAAGTTGATAATCCAGCTTTAATATCCTCAACATGCACATACAAATACATGAAACTTTACCATTTGGATTATGGAAACATAATCAGTTGAATCAGAGAAATTGATAAACAGTCATTTGCATGATTCTTTCTAGTAGTTTCCAGAACTTAAGAGATTAAAAATATATGTATATACATGTATGTATTTTATTTTTTGGTTTCTTCTTAATTAAAATTAAAGGTCAACATTGAATATTTCAAAGTCTGTTTTAATACAAAAAATGTTTATCCTAGAGATTTGATTGAATAGTTTTTTAAACTATTATTTTTAGAAGTAAAATTAAAAATTTAACTGAAAGTTTGTTTTTTCCTGAAGTTTTGATTCCCCACACCTGAAACTTGGTAGGCTATGATTCTCTAACTTAGTCTTTAAAAACTAATAGAAAGAACTAAATGTTTACATTAAACAGTTGTTAATTACATTCCCATGGTATTCATGGATTTTGAACTTGTTGTTTCACTGTTCTTTTTTCTTTTTGACAAAACATTTGGTAGCTTGACCACAATTGGTGTCCATTTTCATGGGTAGAGATAGGGTCAGTCGCATTAATACAGCAATTATCTGAGAATATTGAAATTTGGCCTCCAGGGACAGATATTGCTGCCTAATTTCATTTCGCGTGTGTATTGCTTTTGAAAATAAGCCTTTAGTCAGGGGGAGGGGTGGGAGTGGTGGTGGTGACACAAGGCCCCGCAATCAAACCTTTTTTTAAAACTATCAAATTTTATAAACTCATACATACATACATATATAATATGGGTTGTCCCCCCATGGGTTCCCCCCAATATAAAATCAGTGGCCTTGATTAATATATTTAATATTTTTAATGCATATTTATATGTACATGTATGTGTTGTTTTTAATAATAATGGCAATGTATTAAATATTTAAATGCAATTCAGTCTTCAGTTAATATTAATTAGTATTTTTTCTTACGTTAATTTGGCAAATAATATAACTCATGACAAATTAATTTAATATATAACAGCAATTTCGATATAACGACACAGTGACCCAGGGACGAACATGGTCGTTTTAACGAGGTCTGACTGTACATATTATATACAATGTCAAATGCATACATGTGCTGAATGTATAATACACTTCGGATTATATTATGTGCCTATATATGGCCTTAATACTGAATAAACTGTCCGTTTGTCAAGTCTGTCAGTAAGAATTTATCTCTTATTGTATGTTCAATTGGTTACTGTATTTAGAAATTGCTGGTTATAGTGTTTAATTAACTTGGGCGTAAAACTTTGCATGTCTGGATACTTTTTATCCTATATTTAACCACCATAAATTTACCAAACCTATTTTATCATGTAGTCATAGCTTAAAATAACTACTGGTATAAGTGCAAAATAAGCTAATGACCTGCAATGCTAAGTGTTTGGTTACTATACATATTTGGTGATGGTATTCAAAATTCAATGGCCGATCTTTGGTAGCTATTTATTCAAGCAATGGTAAAATAGTTACCTAAACATCCTTTGTTCTATCTGTGTCAAAAATCATATTATTATTATACTCTATTTCTTTGACTGTCCTTCTAGTGTTAAACAAGGATGCATGTAAAGCAAGTCCTGTTCTTTTTTCCTTTTTTACAAATGAGGTAATAAATAGGAGTAAACTGAGGGTTCAAATTTTGCCAAACTTTAATGAGATCTATTGTCACTTATTTCGTCAGGTTTACAGACCCAAATTAATAATTTAAAGAAAGCTGCAGACAGGCTTTATATACTTGACAGTTAATTTGAACAAGACAAATATTGTCGTTTTTAAAAAGGGCGCGGGTGCCCGTCAGTTACATAAAAAAGGAAATATGAAAATTCCGAAATAAAAGTTGTGAATAGCTATAGATATTGTGGTTTGAACTTCACTACAAAATTAAGTTAAGCATTTTGCTTTGCATCATATGGGTCCATTTAACAGTCAAATTTTCTTCAAACTTTTTGTTTTGATTGTTAAGTTGTACCTATGCTAACATACTCATATGAAGTATGGGGTCTTTCTCCGGTTACTGAAATTGAAAGGGTGCATATGTTTGCATGTAAACATAATTTTATCTGTGCCCTCGCATGCACCCAATCTTATGATTTATGCAGAAAGTGGCAGATATCCTCTCTGTATCATAAAAATAATCTGTTAAATATTGGACATGTCTGTTTCAAATGCTTTCTACTAGATTATATGTAAGCAAACATATATAATGCATCATAATTTTTATTGTAAAGTGAAAAAGAATTGGGTAAGTCAGAAAATGTGTTATGTTGTAACGGCTTTGGCTATAGCCTCTATTAGAAACATACTTATCTGCCCTTACTTTGCATGTGCACTAAGCGGCCTTAACAACCACTAAATTACTGCAGGCACGTTTACGCTCTAGTCGCTTGCAACAAAGGCCCTTTGTTACTACTGAATTGTGGAGTAGTCATCAATTTGTTCTTTTATTTTTTGACGTTACCGGTAATAAAGTTTCCTATTTCTATTATTGTTTGGCAGATTGTGTGCAATCTCCTTCGTTTACAGAAAAGATTATGTACAATATTTTTTGTGCTCAACAGAAATACTTACGACCACATCAATTACGAAAATTCACTGGCCATAGATCAAATTTCACTTGCCCAATTTTTAAACACTTAAATGAAATAAAAACACAACAAATGAAATTAAACCACTGTTAACTTTATGATATTAATAAATAATTAAATATGTGATACATTAAAATATTCAAAATATAAAATGTTCATTAGTACAGGGTTTTATCACCTATGTTTCTAGACTCTGATAATGGGCACCATTCCCCACCATTCTCGAGAGGCCATGTCGTTTTTCATTCACAATTTTGGAGTAAAAAATTCCCAATGTGAATTTAAAGTAAATCTCATTCACTTGACAAACTTTCCCTCCCCAATAATGTTTTGTAATGCACAGAAGATACATTTATTTGAATAAACACAAGTACATGTATACATGTAGCATTACTTTTTAAATTCTAACTTAGTTTAATACCGTATTTGACCGGAAATAAGCCATGGGGGCCAAGACAACTCATTGTGAGTGGTAAGATGTTTTTGAAATGAAACTGAAAATTTCCAATCTTTGGTAAAACGACGCTAAAATTCCCAATGTCCAAGACATGGTTGTCAAGTCAAATTTTAGAAATAAAACCCTGTGGGGTTACGCTATTTGTAGTACAGCGTGACTTTACTCCCCTTGAAATTATCTCACAAGTCTTAACCAACCCATGTCTCTGCATAAATGTGTCCACTCGCACTGAATCAGTGTGTGTATATATATATATATATTGTCAGGCAATGTGTAATGGACACAATTTTACACGTATATATATATATATACAGTAGAATCTCACTGGCTCGAACACTATCGGTGCATCAAAGTCTGTTTGACCCATCGGGTAGTTCGAACCATGCATTCGGTCATTGTCAGGAGCTTCTGTAACACAAAAACCAGTCTGAACACCTCGCATATTTCCGTAAAACTGGCTTGGGCGAGATGGTCCGATTGACTCATGCATGAGTAACGAAGTCACCGTCAAATGTCGGATGAGATACATATTTGTAACTATTGTTTATCATCATTAAATAAACAAATAACAAACACACTGGTAGTCTGTATTTATAAATATTTATTAATTTAAAAAATCGTTCTTTATTATGCTGTTGTAGAATCTTTTGCGACATATTGACAACGTTGAGAAAAAATGAAAGTGCATGAAGCACAGGCGGAGGCCCTTTACCAGTTATTGTTGTAATCACTACATTACACTGATCTCTCCTGCATTTCAAGTTAAAAACAAAATATTCCGACACTCATGCGTAGAGTAGCGATCAAAATGATTAAAGTAAACCAGCGAGGCCTGCCTAGGCTCACCAACTGATAGGTGTTAAATGCAAGGTTTGTTCAGCTAACGATTATCGTAGTACAGTTGTCTGTACTAGAAAGATAATTAGCGATAGGTGCTAAATAAACAACATGCTAAGCCAGCATATTGTCTAGGATTAATTCGTTCCACTTCCAAATTTATAATAACTTACTTTGTGACCGACGTGAAAGGGTCGATGAAAAATTTGTACATAAATAATGTTTTGTATTTCTTCGGATAGACTTGGTCATTCAAGCTAAATATGTTTAATTTTACAGTTTGGACCAATAAACTGGTTCAAGAGAAAGCTTCTGTTCGACCCCAGGGGTATTCGACCAATCAGCACCAAAATAAAAGGGTTTAATAGAAGAAAAAAATCGGGACATTGTTCTTGGTTCGAGAATACCGGTAGGTTCGACCGTTGGGCATTCAAGCCAATGAGATTCTACTGTGTGTATGTGTGTGTGTGTGTGTATATATTACCAGCATATTATCTATCTAGTAGAAAAGCATCACGATAATTAACCAACGTTTTGCTCACATAATTGCCCAGATGGATCCTTGAAATAGTCTGCGACGAAGGAACATGCTAATGATATGAGAAATGTCAATTTTCATAGAACGATGAATATGCATCAAGGCTAGTCCCGCCAGTCTGTCTTCTCATTTGGTGTTTCGTAAATAGGTTTTGACATGCCGTAGTCAAAAGAAAGCACCCCCCCCCCCCCCAAAATATACAAATGTGATTAATGTTTGTCATTGTTACAGCACTGTATATCACTTTTCTTCATCCAGTAGCAGCATATGTGTGTGTGTATATATATATATATATATATATATATATATATATATATATATATATATATATATGTTACCTCAGTAACCTTGAGTACCCAACATATCTCGAGGTCCATTGCCGGTCCCAGCATTTTCCCTATGTAATGTTACCAAATCGAGCACTGTGATCTCGAGCACGCTAACCTCGAGTACCAGGCTTATGTCAAGCACATTTTGGTGTCCCTAGGTCCACTTTGTTGGTTTTTTCCTCGAAGTATAACAAAAATTACCTGCTTTGACTATCGCTTTTATTTGCCATTTTTGTTCTTCCCTAAATTCCTCCTAAGTAATAAAGAGCACTGAATACATTGCATTAAACTGGAGCGGGTCCAGGCGTTTATGAAAGGGAGATGCCAGTTTGGAGACGAACTCCTCAGCTGCCCCCGCCCCCCCACCACCTGGGTCCGAGCCTGTTACAAACTAATAATATTGTTTCTAGTAATGATAGCTGTTCCAATGTTGCTTTCATTTAACTAAGTAATTTATCGCCATATGGTGAAAATAATGTGGCTGCTAGATATGCCTAATCAACCAATCAAGTATGGCCTCCATGTGGACTTTTAAGTTGCTGTGTCAGTTCTAATTACTAATCGCCTGTTTAGATAGCAATTGCAGGGATTATCAGGACAATAAAAGCTTAATTAAGTTACTAATGGTGCAGACAATAAAACAGGTAATGAAGTGTCATACAGGTATTGCCAACAATTGTTTTAACATGCCACTGCAATTCATGTAGTGTTTACTTAGCTACTAAAGATAAATTAATCGGCACATGTAACAAAAAATATGCACCATTTATAAAAGCAGTGCAAAGTTTAGCATTATTAAACAGTAAAAATGCCAGTAGATGAACAGCTCACTGAAAGTCCTGGCCCGTTTCAACCAGATTAAAATTAGCTCTACTGGTATCACCTCACCAGTAGATCTAACAGCACTGCATGGACTCCCATGTTCAGTTGACATTTCATCTATAAATAACAATTTAAATATCGACCAATTACACTTTGCCTTTTATAACTTATTCTGGAGCATACAAATTCTAAAAATATCAGTCAAGACTATTTATGCAATAGGCGAACTTGTTGGTCTACCGGGTATTTCAACATTGAAAAAACAGGGGGTAAAGTGCAGTAATAAACTCTGGATTGTATACTACTGTCTGAACCAAAATGTTAACAACTACAAAAAATTACTCTCCTACCTTTAATTACCGTTACATTTCCCCCAAATTTTGTCCACACACAAGTTGTGAAAAAACCATTACAATGACACAGATTCCACATATGAGACTGTAACGATGTCGCCAGTATCGACTTTGCTGAGAAGCATAGGGCAAAATACATGCAGTTTTCTGCCATCTGCCATTTTGCTTTTTTATGGAATACTCTTCAAGAGGGGTGTAAGCCTCCAAAGTATGTGACATAATTAATATAAAATCAATGATCTTTAGTGGTATATTTAAACAAACAAAAAATAAATAAAAAATTTAATATGACATCATCACGTTTGCTTTTATATCATAACATGTTATGGCATTGCTAGATTAAGTCATATCCTTTCACCCCTCTAGGAGAATATTCCATAAAAAGTTAAAATGGCAGCCGGCACAAAATTACATGCTTTTTGCCCTATGCGATTTCAGCGAAGTCGATATTGGTGACATGGTTATCATCTAGTATGTGGAATCTGTGTCATTGCAATCATTTTTCCTAGATTTCTGTCAGGACAAAATGTGAGTAAAATCTAACAAAAAAGAAAGGTAGGAGAGCAATTTTTGGTAGTTGTTAACATTTTGGTTCGGACAGTAGTATAAACAGATTTTATGGCTATACTATCATGGGTTTTTTTTTCGTCTTGAAACAAATTTTATATAAAATTTTATATGGAAATTAGTTTCCAGCATACTTCGTAATTCACCCGAATCATTTCGTATACCTCGGCATAATCCCGAATGTTTTCAAATTCTTTTCAAATCACTGGCATGATTTTGCAAGTTAAGGTTTTGATTGGTCGAATGAAAGGTCAACTGGACATGAGCTCCAAAGGGGTGCTGTTAGATCCACACTTAATAGTAATTAACCAGTGGAGCTAATTTTAATTAGATTGAGCCTGTCTAAACGAAAATTACATGTAGTTGTTAGGACAACAGAAACGAAATTTGAAGCAATCGGCGCCGTTGAGCAAAAGATAAAATCAAAGGCAGAAATTGCGAAACAATTCTCTATTCCATCAAACACGCTGAAATTGATTATCTTTGATGTCTGGATTTATGTTCCAATCTGACATTATTTGACAGGATATTGAAATTGGCTAGCTAGTATTGTCTACAAGCTTGGCATAGTGATTGTTTGATGTTTGTATATTAGTATCTTTGGTATACTCATGGACATAGACTGGGGAGAGGGAGTGGTTCAAACGAACAATGCAATATCAGGCTATTCACAAAAATGTCCAGAGAAAATATAGACAAAACAGTTCATATTCGAATCGCCCCTAACTATATCGTTGACTGTTGTTAAGTTTGCAAACTTAACAAACAAATATGTTTGGCATAATTTGTATCATTGACTATTATGTTTATCTCGAGTCACGGAAATCTCGAGCTTGGTGATTCGGTCCCTTCAACATCGAGATACCGAAGGTTGACTGTATATATATACCGACACACAATGAAAACGCAAAAACAACTTTTCATTGCAAATAACAACAAACTATTAATGAATTGATGGATAATGTAATATGACATTAACAACTGGTATTCATGAGATACATTCACATGGAAATATGGCCAGTTATCATCAGTAAATGAGTTGCATTCGTCATCGAAAAGTTCAAACCCCCCCCCCCCCCATATCAAGGTCAGTATCTGGTGTGTCCACCATTGGCCAGTGAGCATGCATGAAGACGACGGGGAAAGGATTGGCACAAACATCTCAAATAAGCCACAGGAATGTTCATTCACTCCTCCTGCAATGCCTGTGCAAGCTCAGCGACGTTACGCAGTGGTGGCTGGCGGTGACATACACAATGTCCTAACTCATCTCACATGTGTTCAATTGGGTTCAAATCCAGTGAAACGGCGGGCCAGTTCATAACGGTGATACCGGCTTGTTGCAGGAATGCCTGGGTAATTCTTGCAGTATGTGGACGGGCATTGTCTTGTTGAAACAGAAGGGGACCTCCTGGTCTTCAGTGATGGCACAAAAGTGGCTGGAGAACTGGTCTTAGAATAACGTCAACATAACGCTGGGACGTAAGGGCATCGTAGACAATGATGAAATCACTCCTGAAATCACAGTTGATTGACCCCCATACCATCAGACAACCGCCGCCAAACCGATCACGTTCCCTCACACATCCGTCAGCGTACCGTTCATGGAGTCTCCTGTACACACGTACAGGAGACTCTTGGCGTGGGGTCGTAACGGGACGTTGACCAGGTCAAGGTCGATCATGAACACTCCCGGTCTGTTGATGACGTTCAACAAGTCGTCCAATAGTTGATGGATGGACTCTGAAGGTCCTAGCAACTTGGCTTTGCGAAGTGCCCCCTTGAACCATGCCCAACACTCGCTCCCTTTGTTCTTCTCCGAGTCGTGGCATTCTTAATGTGACGAGGAATATGACACATTTACGTGACTTTTATGTGTCCACATACTGGCATTTCATGTGAATTGCATGCAGCATGACTGAGCATGTAGTGAATGCATTTCACAACATTTTGTGTGTTTCTGCTATTGTATGTGTAACGAGAACAAAACCAGGATTAAAACCCAGACAAAAGTACCAATCAATGGCTTCCTCTCATAAATTGTTATTTTAAGTCCAATAAATATATTTTTCATTAACGACAACAAACTATTGAAAAATATCTGTTTTGCGTTTTCATTGTGTCAGTGTATATATGTGTGTGTGTGTGTGTGTGTGCACGCGCACCCCTCCCCCACCCCTTTTGCCACCTTCCTACGCCACTGGTATATGTACATTGATAAAACTTTGTTTGTAAATGTGCGTATTCGTCTGGGTTATGTGTTTGGGTTGTGTGTTTGCACTGGCGTGTGCTTGTTTTGTAGGCTATTGTTGATTTGGGGGCAGATTTGTTGCTGTTACTGGGGTTTTTTTGGGGGGGGAGGTAAAATTGTTTTGGGGGTTTTATTTTTAAAATATTAGGTTTTTTGTTTTGCCTGTCACTTATGCTTATAATCATGTATACAACAATGTCTTTATTTTAACATGTTGGGCATCTACCTACCTTAAATAATCGGCATGCAAGACTAACATCAATACTGTTATACAAATATTTTGATGTAGATAAAACAAGTACTGTTACTAGGTAGATGTTTTTAGGTTAAATTATATATTTAGCTATTACATTAAAATTTACATTTTATAATGCAATGTATATATAGGCCTAATTAATTTGCAGCAAACAAAATATTTAGTCAAACTCGCTAGTGGTGTTTTTAGTTGAGGGGTCGGGTCATGTGTCCCCGGAAATACATTGAAAAAAACAAACATAATATAGCACGTGGGGAAGGGGACTGTTCTGATCGGAATATTACATATAGTCCGTCCCATCCTCCTACAAAAATGTTTTGTTTCTTTTGGTAAATAATTTCAGTTTGGTTTGACGTAAAAATAAAAATAAAAGTGTTTTGGAGATAACAAAAATATACGATTTTTGTGTGTAATTTAGAAAACAAGTGACTCAAAAATAAATAACTTGTAGTAAATTACATAGTATGAAAAATGCGTTCTCCGTGGGATGCACTACACACATATGTTTCTGTTATCTAACTATTACAATTGTGTTACTGTCACAATCAATTCCTTAAAACTGTAGGTGTCTGTATGTTTAAATGAAATTATGATAATTAATGTGAGGCGAGATTGGAACTTTGAATTTTTTTTCCAAAATTTCCATGCAAGAAAACCAAAACAATCAGGGTGGGCGACAGCTCGCTGGATTCATCTCCTATATTTAACACAAAGTCAATTATAACAAAATACAATTTCATCAATTAATTTTTACCTGTATCATTCTTTATTTTTAAAGCATACCCTGTAGGTGGGGACATTTATGATGTTAGGGGCTGGCATCATGTGGTCATCAGCCATACTTGCTGTTAGCGGAACGCGCCAGAACTGGAGAGCGGTTAGGGAACGTAACTCTGCCTAAGTTTTCTCGCTAATTTGTAATAGAGGCTATGTCTGGACGTTTCAGGCTTTTTTAATAACTTTAAAATTAAGATTTACAGATGTATATTTACAAGAATAGATATAAATTGTAGGGATAGATATGAACTGTTTAGATCATTAAGTCAACTATACTTGTTAAAACACATTTCGATTGAAAGTATATAATCTTAGAAATGCATTCACAAGATTGAGACTTGGTTATAATGACATTAATGCCCATAAAAATAGATATAGACATGACCTGTCCAAACATTTTCTTTTTCGTTTTGAGACAATTGAAGATGATTTTATTTTTATATGTACATTAATGTATAATAATTTAAGAATTAAATATCTGCCAAAAGAAATACAGATGTGAATCTAACAAGACTTAAAATGATAATTTTTCTGAATTAAAAAAAGTAATGTTTATAAATGGAAATTAAGAAAATTTGTTTGTGATGCTTTGACAGCTCGAGAAGCATTCTGTAATAATAGCCCCCTGCAAATAGACCGAGTTGAACTATATTAGTACATGAAAATAGCTAAATTTGATAATAAACAGAAAATTCTACCACTTGGTAATATTTTACTGACTTTGACTGTTTTTTGACTCTATTGGTGCATTGATAAATGGTTTTTTGACATAAGAGGCAGTAAATTTCTTGCCGATCTAAAAATAGTAGTTTGGCTAGTCTGTCTACAGGAGGTAAATACCTATCAGTAATGACTGCATGTACATGCATGTATATTGATTTTTGATATATATATATATATTATATTTTATGTTATATACATGTAACGTGCCACTCATTGTCATGGGGTGGTCAAGCCTAGAACAAATAAACAATTTTGAATTTGAATTTGAATACCCTATGCAACAAATTGAAAAAAAGACTGCATGCAGATTCAGTATGGATCTGCTAGAGTTGATCATAAATGTACAAAATTATAATTAAAATTATAATTAAAATAATAATAATAATTACTTTTCTCGTCTCTGCATTCATCGATTTATCCTTGAAGTCAATGAGGTGGAAGAACAGACATGCTGTAACAATACATGGTGGAATTAGTCCAGGTGATATTGCATTTTCCAGATATTTCAAGGTAACAGCTGCCATGATACTCCTTGGTAGAAGATAGTCAACCTCAAACAAAATGTGTAGATCTTCAATAACATTCTGTACAGGACTGAAAAAAAAAAAATGCTGTGAAAAAGAAAAATATAATATCATCACGTATTAATTAGTCGAGTCCCTAAGTTCAAGCTAGCGCTCAAAACATAATTTTTCTATTAACCCATTTATAACATGACTCATCAAAAAAATGGCCTAAAATTATTGAAGTATTTCTTGTTTTAAGCAATGACAATGATGATGACAATGACAATGTGTGCAATATTTGAGCTGAAAATAATTATTTTAAGAATTTGGGCTTTGCATATTGGTATTCCAAAGACTCTGAGAGAAAAAAGCAAATGTTAAGAAGTATAATAATAAAGCTGTTAAGTAAAGTTCTCATAATAAATATTAAATGAATTGTGCTAACTACAATCTGTGGTTTAGTCTCTTGTTACACAAGTGTATTAAATATATAATTTTGCCACTTTTTTTTTTATATACAAGTTTTTTTTTATTGTTGTGTAGGTGTGGGTTGTATTTTTTATGGTCTTATAATATTTAGTACTATTTCTTATCTGCCTGTGCCTCAAGAAAAGTTACATATTTGTGAGTGTAGTTTGTGCTGATGATAGGATAACTAATTGAGTGTGTGTGTGTGGGGGGGGGGGGAGGAGGTGAGTAAGTGCTCAAGGGGGCCAGTAGATTCAAGTTTGATTTCACAACTCCACATAACTTTATACTTTATTTAAACACCATATTATATGAGCTTAATTGGCCAATATTTTATAAACGGGGGGATGCACCCAATATGTGCGTATATATAATAGTGGAGAGGGTAAAAAAAATGTTATGGGGTTGTGGCTCCCACAAACCAACCCCACCTTCTGGCTATGCCAGTTGTGAATTTGGTTTTATTTGGGTGGGGGGTTTCATTTAGTTTATGGCTTTGGTTTCATAAATAAGGCACGTGCCGTATATTGGTTAGTTCCAACTCGCCACAATCTAAACCCCCGCCTGCATAATTCCTGCACATGTGCCTGTATCCTGCTATAGTTTTGTAACCTTTCATGCATAAAATTATGGAACAATGATAGCATCCCCCAACCCTTGTACAGTGTATTTTCATTTTACTTCTTTTTTCCCCCATCTTTTAAAACAAAAAATTTAACACATTCCCGGCCAAAAAATAGAGACGCCATCCTTAAACAAGTCAAGGGTCATCACCATGCCTTCCATTTTCTTGCTCCTCAACTTTAATTATCAGGATTCGATTACAAGTCGAACAACAACAACAAACAAACAAAAAAACAATACAAAGAGAAGAAAAAAAAAGAAAACAAAAAGAAAGAAGAAATTTTAATTTATGCAGCCTGACAAGAACAGTTAACATTTAGGATGTTTTAAATGTTGTTTTGCTTGAATTCGATTCGTGCTCTTGTGCGGCAATTTACCAAAGTGAAAATGGTTTAGTCGATTTAAAACACATTGTAATCATAAATGTACCCTGTAGTGAAATACTTGATTGTTTCCCTATGTTGGCTTTTTAATAAAACAACAATATTTCAAAAACAATTAAAAAGCGAAAACGTAATTGCCAGATTGGTTAATTTTGCTGTTGGCCTGTGCAAATCGGCTGCCACTGTTAGAAGTAGTTTAACCTAGCAACACTTGCGATGGGGGTGGGGACATGGTTAATTCGTCATTTGAAAAGGTCAATTATGCTGCATGTTTAGTTTGGTTACTGTAGATCTTTAAATCCTACTGAATTGACAAATATATCAACTAATAACATAAAGTCTCTGTAAAAGACTCATACTAATGTTTTTCAGATTTGAATATAATACAGTGAATATGTTATTTAAGACAAATGAAAAAATACAACATACATGTTCCACTCTACTTTTGAAATCCACACTGGTTGTGACATTGATTCGTTAATGTCATCTTGAAGCCAATATCCCGATTGGCGCTCCATATATAACTTCATAGTTTCTTTTACTTTTTCAAGGAAGGAAAGTCCCCACCATTCCTTTGTTCGATGTTTAGATGGTTTGACTATTTCAAAAGGCTTTGAATCTCCTTGAAGAAAATGAAGTAATGGAACACAGTACAACCATGAAGAGTCACCTGGTGCAGTCTTTGCATGCTCTTGGATCATGTCTTGCAAAGCATTTACTATCAATCTGTAAACAATTAAACACACTGTAATTCAACAGCAAACTGAAATAAAAGTTTTATCACCAGTATAGTTTCATGCACCTCACAGCTTAAATAAACCGTTTCTGGTACAGGCCTCTGAGAATTTAAAGTTTGCAAAAACCAAATGTTTTTCAGGTAACCCATTTCCTTTTGTGTAACAAATATATCATTATATGAACAGTGACAATAATTAATAAACAAATAAAATGTAATATTTTGATGAAATGACTGTCAATATTGATCAATGTGGTAAGTGTACATTGTACTGTAGAAAATGAAGAAGAAGAGTGAGAATAATAATTTATTCAACATTATAACAAGTTATGAAATGTGTAATACTTATTTAGTCTACAAAAGGTGACACTGATTTACAATGTAGTTGGGTATAAAAATGAGTGAGAATTTAAAATATCTGTTCCCACATACCAAAACAACACTAAGTTCAAGTACATTGTATATAATAGTCACAGGAAAAAAGAAACAGATTTATTTGGGTAAAGATGAGTGAGAAGATACCTGTTTCCACACACTCTTTAAACAACACTGAAGTTAAAGCACTTATCCAGTACATTGTATATAATATTAATAGTAACATTAAAAAAAGAAAAGAAACTGATTCAGTTGGGTAAAGATGTGCATGGGTTGCTCATTCTTACTTGCATCAGCAGAACTTGTAGATGCCGCATCTTGAAAACTATTATTTTGTTTTGTACATTGTATCTTTGTTTACAAGACCCTCTTCTACAATGACGGTCAAAATTTTCCTTGTATACGTACTGTACTGTACACCGTCAACCTACACATCCGTCTAACACGGCACCTCAAAGTTTCCCTTGCATACGTACTGTACTGTACACCGTCAACCTACAATTTACATCTGTCTAACACGGCACCTCAAAGTTTCCAAACTTTTGCTTCTTCTTGATTTATTTCTGTCCATTTCTTATTACATATTAAACATTTTAAATTTGTTATCTTCAAATCTTCAATGTTATCATTACAATGTTCTACATTTATCTATTTCAAAAATGTTTTTTCTGTTGCAGATTGCGAATCACTTTTTAATTTGTTCCTTGTCATTGAAAGAGAAAGTAAGAAACCATTCAAACATGTTTTCTAACATAAGAAGCACAGCTAGCCCATAATATTCAGCCCATACTATTTATGATCATGTATCTCATTGGCAGACACCATCACATGACCTAGTCAATGCAGACACAAACAGCACTGAACCTAAATGAATAGGTCAGGTCAGGTCAGGTCATAGGGTTTTACGTGCACATTCAGAACAAGCTGTCGTGGGCACAAGAGCCGGCCTTGGCCGGCTCCTCCGTCCATGACAGGAAAGGTGGGGGGAGGGGAGAGGAGGTGGGACCGCCTGCACTGGCAGGTGCAAGGAATGAATGGGTAACACGTTTATCATGTTGTAGTAATGGGCGAGTATTACAGATTGATATACTAACATGGAATTGGTTTAATTAAACAAGTAAGCAAGTGAACAAAGTTAACACAAATAATTTCGATACAGTATATAAATTCATGTTATTATGTAGACATTGACTATTAAACATTACTGGAAGCGATGTGTTCTACTGGTCTGAATCTGACACCCCTAATGGCCTTAGCGAATAAATTAGCCCACATGCAGCTCTCAGTCTGTCAACTAATATTTAATGTCACACCGATTGGTTAGATTATAATATGGAATAAAAGCTAAATAGATATTAATTAAACTTAAAACTGACCAAATGATAGTGTGAAACATTTTTAATGGTCTTTATTATTTTTTCATCGTTTGCACCTGTGTAATGCAGGTGTGTGTAATGCAGGTGTGTGTAATGCAGGTGTTTATCACCTGAATTTTCTTCAAGCCCAAAGTTTTTAGTCCCAGTAATTTGTACAGTACATTTCTGTTGAATATTACTGTTTGAATTGTTTTGTTGCTGTTAGAGCCATGCAATGTTACACATTCTTTGCTTTTAGTATTTAAAAAAGTAATAAGAGTATTTATCATCAGCATACTTTGATAATTTGTTTTAATTAAGAATCAGTAAACAAATTACTATACCATATATTGACAAGCAAGCTACTTCACTAAATTGAAAAATACAGAGAGGTTATTACCAGAGTGTTTTTCGGTATCATCAATATCATATATTAGGAATAAAAATTGTATTATGCGAGCCTCTGGTGAGCATAATACATTATTTTTATTCCTAATATATGATACTGACGATACCGAAATACACGAGGGTAATAATCTCTTTATCATATAATCTCGAGCTTAATACAACGTGTTTTTGTAAACTGTACACACAACTTTAATTCCAGTCCGCCATTACTAGATATTCAAATGACGTAAGAATATGTGGCACGGTGTATTTTTGAATGGAAATGACATCAAACTCGAATGACGTCATTTTGGATGTCCTTACATCAAAACAAACTAGGGTTTAATGTTTTTTGTTTTCTGAACGCTGGACAGCTTTCAGTGTCAAATTGCCATTGAAATATTTTTATTCGATGACTATGAATGCATACGTCAATTACTGAGTGTCACACAAGTATGTTTGCTTACTTCAATGTCAATAAACCTAGTGCCGTGACCTCGATTAATTTACATCTAATATGCAAAGTTATCAAATTCTTAAAGTATGTGATCTTAAAAATATCACATACTTTGATTGCACTGAAAATGTAAGATATTATATAATAAAGAAAGATCATTCTCTAATGTATGTTTCACTGCTAATTGTAAAAATAAATGAATGTTGGTTTGCTAAGCTCTACCATGTAAAATATACAATATTCTGATTTGACATTTTGGAGTTCTATGTCGATCTCTACTATATCTAAATCAATACTGATTCAACTGTTATATATAGTGAGGCCAATATGTGAAAACAATTGTGGCTTTTGTGGTAAAAGCACGTAAATTGGTATATACAGTATAACCTCAATTTACCACCTACTGTGGTACCAATGTTATTTTGGCATTATATTGATCGAGTTGGCGTTAAAGTGAGTGGCCAGGAATGCACCACCAAACATATTTTTCATTTGATACATTTACATGTACTAAATGTCATACAGTTTGTTTAAAACGACAATAAACAAAAACAAAAAACAAGGCAACATGTTAAACATTAATTTTAATTTGTCAATCGTCAATGAACTTTGAAAATATACAAAACGGTAAAAACATGTACGTTAATTTTAAATAGCACAGTGTCAAAGTCAATCCTTGTCAATTCTTTATTCACTTTGAGCTTTGCAACTCATCAACACACAATAACAGTTTAAAAGGATGTTTGTTTACGCGGGTCGTACTTGATTAGCACTTAAAACAACTGATGTTACCCATTTACCCAGAACTGCCCGATCAAAAGAAAGAAAGAAAGAAATGTTTTATTTAACGATGCACTCAACACATTTTTATTTACGGTTATATGGCATCAGACATATGGTTAAGGACCACACAGATTTTGAGAGGAAACCCGCTGTCGCCACTACATGGGCTACTCTTTCCGATTAGCAGCAAGGGCAGCGCTTCCCACAGGCAGGATAGCACAAACCATGGCCTTTGTTGAACCAGTTATGGATCACTGGTCGGTGCAAGTGGTTTACACCTACCCATTGAGCCTTGCGGAGCACTCACTCAGGGTTTGGAGTCGGTATCTGGATTAAAAATCCCATGCCTCGACTGGGATCCGAACGCAGTACCTACCAGCCTGTAGACCGATGGCCTAACCACAACACCACCGAGGCCAGTCTGCCCAAATGCGCCAATTAAATCCCTTATTGTCACGTGATCATCAGACCAGCTTTTTATCTTGTACCGCTAATTCTTTGAACTGTGGAATCACTGCACTGACAACTAACCATCACACAGTGGTGTTGTCAATCATTAGACAATAACAAAAGTATCAACTGCTGTACAGCTTAATTACGACCAATGTCCTCCTGTTTAGCCGCTTGATTACAGCTAATTGGAGCATGGGCAATACAATCGAGGGGACTGTAACATCTAAAATGTGTTTTATTCAAAAACATGTTTGGCGGATAGTGAGGGTGGTGCTAAATAGAGGGAATTAAACCAAGAAAACAAATGCTACTTGGAAGATTTTTGACTCAACATTTATTACTATTCTTTCTTTGGACATTATACAATAAAAAAATATCTTATTTAACACGTTCTTCTGTCATATTTGCTAATTAGCCTATGATACATACAGCAGTGAAGAAACTGAAGCCTGCATGGTGCTTGAAACAAGCTGAGGCATTTCCACAATTCCAGTACTGGTTTACTGCAATGCAGTTTCAGCTCCTCTTAATTGTGTATGTGCCATCTTTTCATGAATCCAACTTCTCACTCAGTTTGTACCCTAACAGCACTAGCTCCATGGTTTTTTGCCCTGGACCACACTCACTATTCTAGGTGGCTTCCCGTTCACATACATGATATGGCGACATTGCATGACCGAGTTACAGATGTAGCAAGGCAATTTGTACAGGGTGCCTTTATTGTTTACAAGATATTAATCCCAGAAGCTGCAGTATCTTGTTCGGAGTTGCTATGATGTGGTTGCAAGAAGGGGTGCAGAAGGCAATGCAAATGTGTTGAGGCAGTTCTGAAATGTACAGCGCTTTGCCATTGTGGTGGCAACTGTGACTATAATGCTTATTAAGAAAACTACATTTCATGGTTTAAGCCCCAGAATCACATACACAAATTATACCCCGAATGTCCAGGAATATACACGATCTATGAACCCCCGACTGCTCCCGAATTTTCGGGAAAAATTGCATGATTCGGCTTCTTTCCCGAGCTGCGTACGACTGCTGCAAGAACTAATATGATACCACTACGATCTTGAACCCGATTCATTACGTATCGGGACGACCTACTACGTGTCCTCTAGGATGCCTTCCCGAATACGCTACGAATTATGATGATTAATGCGGAACGCGTCAAGAATTACTACGACACGCCTACGAATCCGCACCAATACAACTGCCTATATGAAGGCTGCCGAACAGGCCACATTTCATTCGACGTTCTGCCTGCAAGCAGTGAACATCACCATGCTGCTTTTCAAGAAGTCAGCAACCGACCGCAAGGGACGAGGGAGAGCCAGCGTACCCGTGGAGAACCAGAGGCAGAGAACGAGCCAGAAAGTCGTACGAATACCCCATATTTAACCACGAATATCCCGAATGCGTCTACCAAGGGTGGAAAATTATTTTAAGTAAAAACTATAAATGTACTTGCCCTGAATTATACAATACTTGCCCAGATTTTTTATGTGATGAATGTTGAATTTTTAAGTGAATAACAAGAAACTTTTCTGATTTTTATTTGTTTACTTTAATCCACTGGTTTTGTTGAAGTTTCTGGTCCACCTTCAGCCGTATCAGATTCTAAAGACAGGATATGGCGTGTACCCTGGGCACGATGCCCTCAAGAACTCGTAAGATTGAGTCACGATTTCATCTTTATTCATGATTACTCCCGACAGTTTTGAACATGTTCAAAACAGTCAGGAGTCGATCCAGAACATTCAAGAATACTGACGAAAGGCCAGGAACCCCTACAGTCTCAGTAGATATATCCAAGAATCGCCAAGAATTCTTAAATCGGGCCCATTCGGGAGATAATTCGTGTATGTAAGACTGGGGTTTTAGCAACTCAAAACCAAAATTTCAAAGTAACTTAATTTGCTATTTGACAGATTTGAATTGTACTTGATGAGCACATCATTTTACTTTTTGAATTTTGGAAATCGGACATGTAGATTAATTTTTCTGATGAATCTTGAGCCAATTTACAGTAATTGCTAACGGTAGATTCACTAATAGTGGATCAAATTGTATGAAATTTCACCTTCATAGGTGTCAAAAATTGTGGCTGCCAATTAGAAGTAAGCTAATTAGCATAATTAATATGCTAATTAGCATAATGAAAATATCGCAAGAACAAAATACATTCGAACCTGGTCTAACGGTCACCTGTACTTAACGGTCACCTGCCTATAACGGCCACTATAAATCCCCCCCAATGCATTTCCTTCTTTATTTGACCTGTACATAACGGTCACCTGTCCTTAACGGCCAGCGGTCACTATTTTCCACCCAAAATCACAGGTTGAACTTGCTATAACGGTCACAAGATGATCGTCGTAAAGACATTTTTTGCTTTATGTTTTGACGCTGGTTATGTCTTTACTTTTTCAGTCATCTTAAAAATTATAAATTAAATGTGTTTATATGGCCATGTCATGTAAAAGCTTTGGGTTTATTTGCTGTCAAAGTAAAGTTCCATTGTAATTCTCTGATCGTAATTGAAAAACAAACAGACACTCAGTAAATTCCGTTACTGGTGGGGTAATTCGATTGGTTCTCAGCATCCTCACTGAATAGTAGACGACTTCCCATTGGCTGTACATAATGTAATCTGTATGTATGGTCACTCTATTGAGTCTCGAGAAACTAAACAAATGAGGTATTATGTTAGGTGTTTCATTGTGTCTAGCCAGTCATGATTGTTAAATAAACATGAATTGTTGAAGGCGGCGGTCATTGCAGATGTCCCGTGTTCGGATTATTTAAGCGACTCCTGATCTTATTCAGCTGTAATCAATGGTCATACTCCACTGAAGGATTAGCGATGACATAAAACAAACAAATGAGTCAAACATGTCACATGGGTAATAACCTTCAATTACACAAAGTCAATGTTAGCATTTGTGATATATATCAACGAATACGTTTGCATGCAAAATGCCACCGAAAAATCGTACTTTAACGTTAGAACAGAGAATCGACGTTATTAACAAATCTGAGAAAGGCACTTTAAGTGCGTGAAAGATCGCCGATCATTTTGGTGTAGGACGTTTTCAGATTAAGTCTATTTTAAAAAGGAAAGCTGATGTTCTGGCCGATTTTGACAATAATGTTTCAGCCGAAAGAAAAAGGCAGAAGAAAGCAACAGGCAATGATGACATAAACAAGCTAGTGTGGGAATGGTTTAAAAATGCGACATCTTTTTTTATGACAGTTGTGATATTCTTTAATATATGGGTTCTAATTTTGAACTTGTATATAAGGGTCACCTCTCTATAACGGCCACTTTTGTTAGGTCCCTTGGGTGGCCGTTATATACAGGTTTGACTGTATATGAAAATTAATAAAATAAATTGCATACTTTCATTATTGATTATGAAAATTTATTGTAATGGCATATCTTGGGTTAGAGCATCACACCATCAATCCTGGATGTGTTTACTTAACCTTTAGATTACTGGGTTAATTTTTAACAAAACTTAAATGTTTTATAAATACAGTCAAACCCGCTTATTTGCATACCCTCGGTGCTGCTCGATTTTGTGCAATTAACCGGGTTAGTCGATTAACCGATAGAGTACCGACTTTCACTTTGTAACAGCCATCCAACTAAAAAGTGGCATGGGAGACAGTCTAGCATAATGCGGTACTTCATACCGGAACTATTACAGTTAACACATGTCACATGCAGTTGGATATATATAAATGTAAAAATATATATCTATTGATATACATATAATTAGCATGACGTTTTTGTTTTAATCCAGAAATCATTTTAAAAAAACAAAAAACCAACAACGTCCGTTTTCTAAAAACACAAACTTTGTGCATTAAAAAACCCACACTGACCATCCACTAGTGTAAACAAAGTGTATTAGCCATTTAGTTAATGAGATAAACTTGAAACAACAGAACCATCAAAAAGTTCACGTTTCATCGGTGCACGGGTTTACAAAATGACGTCAGTTTCCGGAATTACC
The DNA here is from genome assembly GCF_016097555.1 of Gigantopelta aegis. NCBI lineage: Eukaryota > Metazoa > Mollusca > Gastropoda > Neomphalida > Peltospiridae > Gigantopelta > Gigantopelta aegis. The sequence goes on from NW_024532834.1 coordinate 81,207, forward strand.
GGGCTGTTGATTGACCGAATGCGCCGTACCATAGAATTACGTGAACTTGTATGAATTTGCTGGTATGGTGTTCTTTCCATCCCAAAAGATATGGCAAGCTTTGGTATTATTTGTGATCCCCAAATAATGACTTTGCTATTGTTCAGTAATTAAAGTTAAGCTCGGCTAGTGAGTCGTTATCAGTTCCAGCAGCCTGCATTGCATGCATGACCAGTCTAACACAATTGACTGACCTTCATGGTGCGGTCCGACTGATTGGTGTCTAACAATATAGCAGAAACTTAGGGACGATCCATAAATAACGGTCTTTGTTATGTTTGTTTTTTGACGACCTCCCCCACCAGTCTTTTTTTTTCCGCTACATTTTCCGGGAAGCAAGTGATAAATCGTTTCTTTTGCGTTTAACAGATATAGCGTACACTGCATCTAATGAATAAGTGAAAAACAACCCTTTCTCGGTCACATTTATTAAAAACATAACCGCCTAGGACGATTGATCTGTAATCTTTTAATTACTAACAAGGCTTCTCAACATAACGTAATTGATACAGAACAATGATTGCCCTGAACACGTCAATCGAATAGGGCCTCAATAGTTGAGTGCGCATGCGTACAAGCGCACAGGCGTACGTCTAAAAATAATAGTCAGAGAGTTACCTGTTATTGAGATGGCCTCTGATTAACAGCAATATATTGCAAACAAAACATTAGGTCTTAGGTTTATTCAACTTAATTATGTCATTCTTAAATCTTGTAGTCAGGTATTGTGATTCACCAGTAGTAACGTGCACACCATCTCATTTGCATGTCACACGTCGACTCTGTAAACAGCGATTACAGTCTGCTTGCCACACAGTGAGCTCAAACAAAACAGATTAATCGGTGATTTATTTGAGTTTTTTTGCCAAAGTTTGATAGACTTTCTCAGTCATTTGTGACATTAATTTAGCACAAAAAAAAAAAAAAATCGTTATTTATATGTGCAAATAACCGATATATAGCCTGTAGTCTGTGCAATTAACCGGATGTTTTGTAGTGTTATAAGGGCAAATGGTTCAGTGTTGGGTGAAAATAGTCGATTAACCGAATTATGCTATAAACCGATGTGCAAATAAGTGGAGTTGACTGTATATGAGATAAAGTTTTTTATGATTTTTAGATCAGTTAATGGTGATTAAAATTAGGCAAAAAATTGAAAAAGTCGTGCTTACTTACTGGCATTTGTGGCCAGCTGTCCAGTATTTATGACCAGTATTTTACCCTCCCCCCCACACACTACGATTCATATTGCAATATTTGGTGATTTTCGTTGTTGGTAAAATTATCAAATTTATTTTCAAATTAGCTGTCACAATCAGCTATCAATCCCTGAAATTGACAGCGACGTGCCGCCATTGTTGTCAAGCTAAAATACTTGCCGAAGACCACTTTTTTAACTCAAAATTTCAAGGTATTTTCAATTGAAAATTGAAATCTTTTATTATATTTCCGTTTCCGGTGAGAGAGCTGATAGCTAGGTGACATTCCTCATGAAATGATTGTCAGGATCAGGTTCGGATGCCATGTTTACTGAAGAAAAAGATAAAAACATAGGAAATGATCATCAACAAATTAATTCGCAAAGCAATGAAAAAAGAAAAGAAAAAATCATAAAAAGTTTGTTTTGTTTAATGACGCCACTAGAAAAAACAAAACAAATCACGACACCTAACAAATACTATTCCATAGCTAGCAAAAGCAATCATATCCACAGAAAAAAAATATCATATGCAGAGAATCCAAGAATTAAAAAAAAATTTTTTTTATCTAAATATATATTCCCCATCTCAAGATACTTTTATTACCCAAAAATAATCAATAAACAAGCATTTTGAGAGTACTGCTAAAGCAATACATATCCCCTACCGGGCCCAAATTGTTCTTGTATTTCCTAAATTCAAGGGCCATAACTCTGAAAAGTGGGTAAATCACCATGAAACTTCATCTTGATCTGTAAAGCTGTATACAAAATTTCATCTTGATATCTCCAGACACTGCAAAAATCCAGAAAACTAATTTTGACATCTCCTAAGTTCAAAGGCCATAACTCTGTTAAAAATGGGTAAATCGCTATGAAAGTCAAAACTGATCTGTAACAGTACATGATAAACCTATACACATCTGTAACAGTACGTGATAAACCTATACACAACATTTCAGCTCAATATCTAAAGGTGTTTTTTTTTAAAGTCCGGAAAACAATTTTTCACATCTCCTAAGTTCAAGGGCCATAACTGCATCAAAAATGGGCAAATCGTCATGAAAGTCAAACTTGATCTGTAACAGTATGTGAAAAACCTATACACAAAATTTCAGCTCAATATTTTACAAACAAAAATCATTACACTTAAATAATATTCCATAGAGAGCTATTAAAAGCAGTCAATGCATAGAAAATCCAAGAATATTTTTTAATTAGTCTAAATATGTATTCCCTATCTCAAAATATTTTTATTAGCCAAAAATCATCAATAAATTCATGAAGTAAACAAAAATAATAAATTGACAAACATAAATCATTACACTTAAATAATATACCATAAAGAGCTATTAAATGCAATCAAATGCACAGAAAATCAAAGAATGTTTTTTAATTAGTCTAAATATATATTCCCCCATCTCAAAATAATTTTTATTAGCTAAAAATCTGTTTATTTGAAGCTTTTCTATGCAAAAGACACACGAAAAAGTCTAACAGCTGATTGTACCTGCAGTTCCCATTGTGGGGCATAAACAAAATTAAGAGACTGACCCATCCAAGAATCATCCAATCAGCAGGCCACATTGCAGTCACATCACCACGCATCACTGACGTAGGAGGGTAGTACACAATATTGACTCGCCCTAACCCAACGGAAGTGACAGCATGCATTAAAAATTCTTGAATGTCGGTCAACACACACTTTTCAAACTACGAATACGATCTTAATTTTCAAATATATTTTATAATATTTGATCAAGAAGGCACAAAGACTTACCTTTTCAGTAGGTATACCGTGATCTGTGATTCATTGGCCGACTTGATAGGAACTGAACACAATTTAACACTGAAAATTAGCAGACAACCTATTGATGCAAACGGATGTGGATTGCGCTAAGAGTGCTCTGTAAAGCCTTCTCTGATTGGTCAGAAAATTTCATGCTTATGGCATCTCGCGATCACTTGCGGCTTTGCGGTTAAAGTTGGCATGGTTCTGACAGAACGTCAGAAAATCAGCCGCCGGGTATTTGATAACGTTGTCGGCGTTATAACGTTATCTAAAGCGGAGGGTTTTGAGTTGCTACATGGTTCTTAAACATGAAAGTGTTCATGTATTAAAGTGAGAGTGACTGTCAAAGTTTTAATATGACTAAGAAAAATGCTATTCTTAATATTGGGGGCTGCCCATTTCACCATATAATTGTTTCTGTATTTTAAAAACTAAATAATCATTGTATTGAATTCCTTATGGTTGACAACCTAGAAAAGAACAATTCATTCATTTTTTTCATGTCATAAATTGCCAAAAATATGCAACTTAAGAGATTTTGTCTTTTTGTCTGGTGGCCATCTTCTGCATTTATGGGCTTCAGGGGAAATATTCAGCTTGGCACTATATCTAAAAATCATTTAGAACATATCAAACATGCTTTTACCACAAAAGCCACAATTCATCTCAATTTTGTCACATATCTGCCCCACTATTACTTGCTTACATAAACCAAAACTATTTATGATCATTACAAACTGTATGAATAATATATGACAAAAAATTTCTTCTAAAAATAGGTGTTGTTTATGGTGTAGTTTAGCTTTTACTTACTCAGACTTGTCTGGGAAATTCCTTTTCATAATGTCAAGGTTTGGACAGATTCTTTTTTCATAATCAGCCTTAAGAAGAAAAGCTTGGAAAAAAGTTTTCATCTGTAGCACATGTTTCCAAGCTTTAATATCATTTCCTTTCACCATCAGTAATATGAAAACAGCAACAGACAATGCATGATCAGCCATACCAAACTGTGTTACACATTTTGATAACTCCATGAATAGAGGCTTCAAAATACTGTCAAAGCTCTGCAAAATATAACATAAAACAAGGTATATGCAATTACATATGTATATAATTCATGCAGGTCTCGTGCTGACATTAGCCAAATTAGTCATTGGCTAATTTTTTACAAAAATGGGCTAATAAAATCTGCAAGCGGCTAAAATTTTATCAAAGCCAATTTCTATCTTCACATGTAAATGAATTGTTACTTTATCACAGTTATCAATTAACGACATGTGCTCAACATGTATAAAGACTGGCTGAAAATGAATTGGGTTTTACGTGGCATGTCAATTTCAATACACATGCTCGTTTTAAGGGCTGACAGCAAGTCTCAAGCTATGAATATACCCTGTAGGTCATGCTCAGTGATAATCTGAGACTACATGTGTATTCGCACTTTGATCATAAGCAAGTAAATCTTTATGTAAAAATGTGAAAAACAATAGTTATTCACATCAATGGAAACTAAACTGCAGTTTTGGGTACTTATTTCAGTCTTCATTAATCAATTTCACGCACATTGTCAAATGCAACATGTGTACAGTGTTTGGGCAGTATCCCAGTTGGATACTAACATTTCAAAATCTGGTATCCCACCTAAGAATTTAGTATTATATGATGGGATACTGGGTTCTTGAAGTCTGGTATCCAAAATTAAATTCTAGTTTCCCCAGGATATCGGGATACCGTTAATCTCGAACTCTGGTGTATGTCGGCAAATTGTGAGTTAGTTTACAATAATCACGAGATAAAATATTATATAAATTTATAAAACCGACATCACAAAACTTAGCTGGATTTTAAGTACACTGTGAATTTTAATTTCATTAAACATAATATACGCAAACAAGTGTTAATACTAAATTGAACAGTTGCAAAACAATGTGAAGCCTGAAATAAACAAGACACATCTAACAAGAATTAAGCTGAAATTAACAACAGCAATCACATGGCTGCATGAATAAATTACATACAAATCACAAAATGCTATTTTTAAAGATAAAATGAGCACAATTAAGAAAAAGTACCAGGTCTTAAATTCTTATTTGAAAAAAAAGGAAATGAAAGAAACACAACACCATTCACGAACATCCACCCACCTCCATATTTCTGTATGTTTGTTAATTTACACAGTCATAGGTATCAGAAGCAGTGGTTGTGGTAGGGGACACTGACATCCAACTCCAAATATAATGCATTGTCCCACCCCACCCTTTGAAAATCAAATTAATATATAATTGCCCCTGCCTTAATTTTAAATTAATTTAAATTTATAATCAAATAATAGCATCAGTCGAGTATGCAGAGGGAGGGTTTTAGGGATCAATCCCCGTGCTCAACTAAATTTTCTCTTTTTTAAAATATATTTTGGGGGGGGGAGCATGACTCTACCCCCTATAAACTTCAGTCACCACAATCTAGACCCACCTGCAAACTGTCCTGCACAGTTTAAGAACAAACAGAAACACCGATTTCTTTTATGGCTCCTTCAACACTAAGTCTGAATGGCAGTCAAATGATTTTATTAATAGTGAAATTTAATTTTTCAATGCCTATAGGGTGTATACCACCAAATCAAATCCCATAGACAACAATAGTAACATATGTGGCTAAAATTCCTACATGCAGCCTATCAATCAACATATACACCATGGATATAAATAGTACCATATAAATAGTAATTGGGAGTTAAGCTGCTCATTTCAGAGTTAACAGGTAACGTCTATGACTACCCTAGTTCCTCATAAATATTGTCATCTATTTTCAGTAGGACCCCTCGCATGTTTCAAGCACAATGGTAGTTGGTACACTGAATCACCAATACCAGGGCTCACCCTGGATCAAATATACCTGTAGCCAAAATATTAGCCAAATGGAATTTTTATTAGCCATATTGAAAATGCTTTAGCCAAATTTGTTTTACGCAGTACTGTATAGAGTATTTATATACATGTATGAATATGAAAATGTATCTTTTTCAGCTAATTGTGTACAAACTGGAATAAATAGGAATAACACAACCTCAATGGGGGTAGGGGCAGTTAATATATTACTTCGATTTTTCAGCAGGGGTGGGGTGGGGATTATGCATTATCTTCAGAGTATGAAGCCAGTATCCCATACACCCACACCCACTTCTAAGGCCTCTGACATTAAATTAACAAACATACAGAAATATGGGGTTGGGTGGATGTTTATGGAGGGTGTTGTTTTTTCTTTCCTCCTTTTTTCCCAAATAAAAATTAGAGTTTTTTTTTTTTGGTTTTTTTTTATAGAGCTCATTATTTTTTTAAATAGCAATCTTTGTTAGTTTGAATTGCTTTTTTTTTTCTTTTTTTTTTTATATAAAGTGACCCATCAATTCCCCACCCCAAACAATTTCATAATTTGTGCCATGTTGTTGCTGTTGATTTCAGCGTCGTGTTAAATGCTTGTTGTGATTTCTGCTTGCAAAATACCTTGGCTAAGAATGCCGACTTCACAGTATACTCCATTTATTTAAAAAACAAAAACAACAAAAAACTTTAATAAAGTTAAAATTTACGGTCTTTTTAAAATCCAGCTAACTTATTAAATGTCACCTCACAGTCTTACAAATTTATATCTAAAATTATCTAACAAATATGATTATTGTAAACTAATTTTATTCAGTGTACATTTAACTGCAATTTATATAAATACTGCATGTTCATTTCCCTTGATCGCGATCTGCATGCGTGCTCTCAACCATGAGTACGAAATTAACAAAGTCAAAGGAATAAACAAAAACTGCAGTTAGGTATTCATTGATGCGAACAACTATTATTTTTCTACAAATTTACATAAAGATTTACTTTTGTGTAATTGTATTGTTTAATGTCTGCAACGATGTCTCTTGACACGCGGGTGTCAGCCTACTCTGAAGCGTGATGTATATTCGTGCTGAGAGCTGTCCTCAGTTCAGCCAACGAACGTTCTTCCTAACGTTCGCGAACTATTTGATTGATGTTCATTGTGTTCATTTGGTTTAACGTGAAGCGCACAAACCAGCCTAGTGAACGTTTTGTTTTCGCTTGGTCTGGCTGAACTCAGACTTGAGATAGCCTACATGTTTTTCGGCCCTGAACTAGCATGTGTATTCAAATTGACACGCATTGTCGGTCTGTTTTTATTACTTTGGTTCAAAGATTTTACAAAGTAAAAATAACAAGTTACAGATCCTCCAGACATTGCTGTCATACATGTTGAATGCATGCCGTTAAAATTAATAACCGTGATTATTAAAATAAGCAAACATTATAAGGCCTACGCTGAATTCTGCATGACACCGTTTCTTGTTACCGGTCGCGAGATCGCTATTACACTAATTGAATATTTGGTATTATTATGTTTGAGGTGTTGGATAGATTATGTAACCGTTTGTTCACATCACAAGACAGAAAATGGCTTAGCCAAAATTTTAGCCACTTGAAAATTTTATTAGCCTTTTTTTTTTTTAATTTGCCAATGGCTAATTTGGCTACCGACAGCGCGAGCCATGAATACTATAGTAGTGTCGGAAATAGAATAAAAATGATTTTCGTCAATTATTTCTTTCATATTAAACTAACAAGTAAATATTTTGCAAATACCTATTTAATGATACTCTACCTACTTTAGCATTTACTTGTTTTGGCTCTCATTGATGTACAAGGTGGTGTTTACTCTTGAAATTAAAATAAAGATGTCAGTAAACAGGAGATTTGTGACCTTTATTGGAACAGACTTTAACACATTTTGATATGTGTCAATTTCATTTACCCTTAAACAAACTTTTAATTTAAAACTGCAAGTTAACTGAGTATTTTGAATTGCAACATAAATTATTAATTATGACCAACATATTTAGTGAATATAAATTCAATATAAGTACATTAGAAATTTACACAATCTTGCAACCACTTAAAGGTGCTATATCATAGTTCTATGTGAAGATCTGTTTGTGATAAAGATTCTCCAATAAAAATGTATTTTCTACTAGTAGATAAAATTATTTCCTATAATCATTTAAGGGCATGTAGTTAAAGGTGTAGTCTTTAAATATTAAAGCAAAATTGAATAAAAACATGATTTGCAATAGCTGTCATTATGCAACTGAGATAGCACCTTTAATACCGGTATAATAGATCACAAACTCAGAATGGTTCTTGACAGTTTTGCAAAGTTACTTATAAATATCTACAACTATATTGTTTTGGAGAGGAATAGGGGTAAACTGTCATCAGAAACAGTCCCTCACATATTGTAACAGCAATAAAATTGACACATGTTCACCAACATTTGTTATAGTCTGTTCCAGTGAAGTGCACAAATCACCTGTTTATTGACATATTTCTTTTAATTTCAAGAGTAAACACCACCTTGTACATCAATGAGAGCCCAAACAAGTAAATGCTAAATTAGGTAGACTATCATTAAATATATATTTACATAATATTTACATGTCTGTTTAATATGTAAGAAATAATCAACAAAAATAATTTTTATTCTATTTCCGACAGTACTTTAGTTCAAATTAAATTACAGGAATTTATTGGCCAGATGAACCAACATTTGGTCACAACAAACACTGTCATATTTATTACCAATGGCAGGTATAAAACAGCTCTATCAAAAGTTAGGTGCACCTTGAACTTTGACCCAGCCTGATGTTATTTGATTTAGTAAGTACCTATAGAGCCTCTTTTTTTAATAGACAATGTTTACATATTTGTTTTGTTTCTGCACCTTGTTAATTCTCTTTTCTTTTTTTAAACTGACATTTAATTTTTGAATGCCTCACATTCCAAAGTTTAATGTTAAACACATCCTACTATCCTACTATTTAAATGCTATTTTTGACTTTTGTTCACTGGTGGGTTAACTGTTTCATTTAACAAGTCAGTAGTACAGTATTGGTAGATTCAATGTAATTATTGGTATTCGTGAATATTTATTCATATTTGAGACCCCATATTCATGATACATATTGTATTCGCCACTTGGTGTATTCGTTGCAGCTCTAATTATAAAGTTGTGAAATTAGTGCAATGGAATATACTATCTGTTTGTTTCAGAAGAGTTTGAATATAGTGCAGATGATCAGTGTGTAATGGAAAGAGATCCATGGGGTGGTTCAAGTGTGATGATATAGGCCTGAATCAAAGACTTGGCCCAGTTGTCTTCCAGAATATTGGTCCTGGTATTACAACTCAGCATTACATTGACTATGAGCTTAAGACTCCATATAGTGCCTTTTTTTGCTTGTTATCAGCATGATAATGCCAGACCACATACAGTTTGGGCTACAGTTCAGTTCTTGCAGCAGCATAACATTGGACTTTTGCCGTAGCCCCAAATAAAACCCCACTGAAAAGAAGAATTGAACAAGTTCGCCCAAGACCAAGTAATGCAGCTAAGCTTCAGACAACCATACTTCAGACCTTTTCACTTATCCCTATGACCTTTATTAACCATCTGCTCCATTACATGTACATGTACAGAAGGTGTGTTGAAGTTGTGAATGCAAATAATGGACACACACAATATTGATTATCGATAACTCTTTCTGGGTTGTCTGCCCTTGTTATCATTTATGACTGATGCCATTCATACCATTCATATTCTGATTATGACTTGCATTTCTTTTGCTGTTCAGTATATTTTGACGCCTTTCAATGTGAATGCTGATTAATTTGATAATTTGAAGATAAATGTTTTTCTTGTTTGTTTTCTTTATTACATGTTCTATTCTTAATTGATAAATGACCTTAATGAAACTAGTCGGTTTCAAATGTAGGATCAATGGCGTAGAACAAAATGCCTGCACCTGTTATATACAATAGCTACCACATTTTCACTGTTTTATTAATTAAATATACCAATATACTTGTTGATTATCAAGCAATAATATGTATTCAATATTGTTGAATATGCATACCAGTCCAAAAGCCTTGCCTGATTATCACAATAAGGAGGATTATAAAGCCCATGATGATAAAGATTTCCTTTAATGTGCAGTAATCCATGATAAGTAGGTCACAGTGACCTAGTTATGATATGCAACACGTTGTCATTCTAAGTTGTACTTGCATGCAAAGTGTTCTCTGATACTATATGAATTGATCATCCTGGACAATAAAGTTAACAGACGGACAGATGGACAAACAAAGCCATACCATAATGTCAGTGATGGGCGTATCAAAAGTCCAAGTAACATCATATTTACTTTTGCAAAAAATATAT